>NW_020799143.1:17714296-17741696 GCF_003259725.1 Athene cunicularia | reverse complement strand
AAAAAAAAAAAAAAAAAAAAAAAAAAAGGCAGCTGTTGTATTACACTGAAATCTTGAAAAGCTTTTGATCGTACCAGCTGCTTTTCAGATGCTGTCAGATGAGGTAGGGCTTCTGCTAACAGAAAGCACAAAAATGTCAGACCAACATTTGAAGCAAAAGTGTACAATTTAGGCAGTTATTTAGTCACAGAATCACAGAATCATCAAGGTTAGAAAAGACCTAGTCCAAACATTAATGTAACAATGACCATTCTCAACTACACCATATCCCTAAGCACTATGTCAACCCAACAAACATCTGCAGGGATGGAGACTCCACCACCTCCCTGTGCAGCCCATTCCAACGCCTAACAACCCCTTCTGGAAAGAAATGCTTCCTAATATCCAGTCTGAACTTTCCCTGGTGCAACTTGAGGCCATTCCCTCTTTTACTGCCACTTGTTACTTGGTTAAAGAGGCTCATCCCCAGCTCTCTGTAACCTCCTTTCAGGTAGCTGTAGAGGGCGATGAGGTCTCCCCTCAGCCTCCTCTTCTCCAGACTAAACACCCCCAGTTCCCTCAGCCGCTCCCCGTACGACCTGTGCTCCAGACCCTGCACCAGCTCCGTTGCCCTTCTCTGGACGCGCTCGAGTCATTCAATGTCCTTTTTGGAGTGAGGGGCCCAAAACTGAACACAGGAATCGAGGGGCAGCCCCCCCAGTGCTGAGTACAGGGGTCAGATCCCTTCCCTGTCCCTGCTGGCCACACTATTGCTGACACAAGCCAGGATGCCATTGGCCTTCTTGGCCCCCTGGGCACACTGCTGGCTCCTGTTCAGCCGGCTGTCAATCAGCACCCCCAGGTCCCTCTCTGACTGGCAGCTCTCCAGCCACCCCTCTCCAAGCCTGTAGCGCTGCTGGGGGTTGTTGTGGCCCAAGGGCAGCCCCGAGCCTTTGGCCTTATGGAAACTCCTCCAGTTGGGCTCAGCCCATGGCTCCAGCCTGTCCAGGTCTCTCTGCAGAGCCTCCCTGCCCTCGAGCAGATCAACACTCCCACCCAACTGCGTGTCATCTGCAAACTGACTGAGGGTGCACTTGATCCCCTCGTCTAGATCATCGATAAAGATGTTAAACAGGAGTGGCCCCAACACCGAGCCCTGGGGGACACCACTTGTGACCGGCCGCCAACTGGATTTAACTCCGTTCACCACAACTCTCTGGGCCCGGCCATCCAGACAGTTTTTTACCCAGCAAAGCGTGTGCTCATCCAAGCCACGAGCAGTCAGCTTTGCCAGGAGAATGCTGTGGGAAACAGTGTCAGAGGCCTTACTGAAGTCAAGGTAAACAACATCCACAGCCTTTCGCTCATCCAATAAGCAGGTCACCCTGTTGCAGAAGGAGATGAGGTTTGTCAGGCAGGACCTGCCTTTCATAACCCCATGCTGACTGGGCCTGAGCATCTGGTTGCCCTGCACGTGTTTGTGTGATGTTGTGCACGTGTTTGTGTGATGGAGCAGGATGAGCTGCTCCATCAGCTTTCTGGGCACCGAAGTCAAGCTGACAGGCCTGTAATTTTTCGGATCCTTCTTCTGACCCTTCTTATAGATGGGCATCACATTGGCCAATTTCCAATCTGTGGAACCTCCCCGGTCAGCCAGGACTGCTGGTAAATGGAAAGCGGCTTGGCGAGCACCCAGCCATTTCCTTCAGCACTCTCTGGTGTATCCCATCCAGTCCATAGACTTGTGTGTGTCCGTGTGATGCAGCAGGTCACTGACTGTCTCCTCCTGGATTGTGGGGGGGGTTGTTCTCCCAGTCTATGTCTCTGGCTGAGGAGGCTGGATTCCCTCAGTACAACTAGTCTTGTTATTAAAGACTGAGGCAATGAAGGCATTAAGCACCTCAGCCTTTTTCTCATCATTTGTTACCCTGTTTCCTCCTGCATCTAGTAGGGGATGGAGGCTCTCCCTGGTCTTTTTTTTTGCTGTTGAAGTACTTACAGAAACATTTCTTGTTACCTTTGATTGCTGAAGCCAGATTAATTTCTAGCTGGGCTTTAGACCTCCTGACTTCTGCCCTGCATATCCTCACAGCATCTTTGAAATCATTGTTAGTGGCTAGCACCTTCTTCCAAAGGCCATATTGTGGTCTTCTCTGCCGCTAGTTTCTCTTAACAGCACCTGGGGACTGCCTGCTCCCGAGCCATTAAGACTTTCTTCTTAAAGAGCACCCAGCCTTCCTGGACACCTATACCCTTTGGGATCATCCCCCAAGGGATCCTTTCAAGCAGATGCCTAAACAAGACAAAGTCAGCCCTTTGGAAGTCCAGGATGTTAGTTCTGATCCCCCCTCTCCTGACCTCTCTAAGAATAGAGAACTCTATTATTTCATGATTGCTGTGCCCTAGTTGGCCTCCAACTGCCACAGCCTCCACCAGCCCTTCTCTGTTCACAAAGAGGAGATCCAGCAGGGCACCTTCTCTGGTCTGTTCACTCACCAGCTGTGTCAGGAAGTTATCTGCCAGACATTCCAGGAATCTCCATCCTGGTCCATCCTGAACCTCTGCTGTGCCATCATCAGCACCAGTCTGTAAAGACCAATATTCCTTCCATTGCTTACATTCAGTAAGTAGACATTTTCTGGCGCATACTGCCTTCAAAATTATCACACACAAAGTAACCTAGGAGATACTAATGCAACTTACTACAAATCTCTTCCCTTCCTACATATTCCATGTTTAAAATTGCAGCTACAGAAATTAAATGTACCATGTTTCTTTTCCGTGTAAAAATATAAGCTTGTGAAAATATCCATTAACCTATTCACACTATTAGTAAGTAATTCTGGGAAATGCACATTAAATCATTATACAGCTCTGACAATTGTCCCAGTAATGAAAGTGAAGGCAAAACAGTACTGTGCGACACAACAACTTCCATGTTAGATAATACAGACCAATTTTTGCAACAAGGGAATTACCCCCTAGTCCTGATGTGTCTGGGGAGTTGTAATTTCTTTTGTCTTTTTAAAAAAATATAATTACTCTTTCTGTGGCTTCAGGTGGGGCATACGGACCCATTAATTACTGCTATAATATCTTAGTCATAGACAAGGGTTCACTGTATAAGATGCAGGTTCTGTGTAGATACAGCAGTAACTGCAAATACACTGTCCTATAGGAGTATCTTACAGTAAGTGAGCTGTCTTTTCCAAGTATTACCAAGGATTATTAGTCTCACCATCAAGCAAGCTAGGAAACTGTTGATTTGTGGCTGGTTTTGCTTCTTGATTTCTGTGTTACCATGACTTTGTTGTCAACCTAATACAGAATAGACCTAAGCCTGCATCTATAACAAACCAACCTGGGCATCCATGTACTGTCAGACGATTTGAAAATATGTTGCAAAACAAAACTAGAAATTGAAGTTTAAGATGGAATGAGTCCCAACTTTAGCACCCTTGCCACCCAATCAATCACGCCATACTTCCTTTTAAGGTCAACATTTCTAGTTCAGATTAGAAGACATATCTGTGCATATAAGTCCTCCAGACAACGTTTTTTAGGGCAATGACTTGCAAGGCATAATTTTTCAGTATACACAGCAGTGGGAATGATCAAACTGAAATTTTTTTCTCTTAAAATAACAGAATATTAGGTCCATCCATCTCAGCGATCAGCTTTTTATATCACTTGTGGCTTTTTTATTAAACTTTGCCTTGAAAAACAATTCTGGTTTAGATTGCTTAGTATTTGTGAGCAAAAGATGGGTTACAGGTTACTAAAAGCCCAGAATGACATTAGCTTGCTTGGCTGTTTTTTAAAGAAATTGTCCTACCCAGGAATGTTAGTTTAGCAGGAGAGCAGAGACATTACAGATCCAAGGTTAGGTGCAAATGGAGCCCATTTATTCAAGAGTAAAACTGTCTAAGGCTGTGATTTGCTACCAGTTCTTAGTTTCCCAGAATGAGCTAACAGGACTTGTGCAGGAATACCCACCCACATAAAGACCAGTGATAGGTGAGAGACTAAATGTAAAACAAAGCTCAAATCATATGCACAAGGGTCTTAGAAGATCAGACACATAGATAGAAGTTGACTCTAACCCCTCTAGTCCATGGCATGGATGCCTGCTTATCTGTTAGAAGAGTGCTTTCTTGGTGAAACAGTCATTTGATGGGGTTACATGGCAGCTAACATCTCCTTTAAGAGCATTTTTTCAGGCTTCTCTGTATGTGCTGGAACACATTAATGATTCTTATATCATCACCACTGATGTTTGTGGATAATATGCTTTGGGACCAGTGGGGTTAATAAACTCCTGTATAATAGGTTTTGATTGGTCTTAGATCCTATTGCTTGGGATTCAGATGTCAGAGCCTTCTAGGTGATAAAGCTTCATTATTTTATATGTACTACTCATATCCCTTTTTATCTATTCAAGTCACTTCATGTTTTTAGAAGAAACTGTGTAAAGGTAGTATCTTGTCAATACCTCCAAGAACCCTCCCTACAGTAGAATAGATGGAGAAAGTGAACTACATCATATTTGCTCCACATTTCTTTCCTGAATCGGGGTAATGGAACAGGTTGGATTTCACCAATGTTTGAATGAAAATGTGTATCTCATCACCCAAACCCATTTCTCACTTTGTGGCTGTTAACCAGTTCCAACACTGCAGGTCTACATGGAAACACATCTGTGTTTATCATCACAGTCGTTGATGTGCACAGCTGTCCCGGTCAAATGTCAGGGGAGGTTTCAATACGATCCCAAGAGCAAGATTAAGACACAAATGATGTCAAATGCTGTACACTCAAACCAGGTTTTTATTATTAAAAAAATGAAGAGGGGTAGCGATAGGACAGAATGGAAGGAAAAGGCAGAAATGAAGCAAGGATGTGGGGTAGGGCTGCAAGAATAGTCACCACCATGGATCCAGCACCGTCCCGTTAGTCCTCAGTCTTCAGTTCTTTGGTGGTGGGTGCACACGGATCTGACTTCAATGGTGGATGCACAAAGAGCAACATTTTCTGCTGCCTTTTTAAGTTCATCATACCCGCTGATCAGCATATCTGATTGCTTTTTGCTTGGTTGGTTGGGATTTTTTTTTCCTCTGGTCCAACAGGTTTTGTTGCATTCTGCATCAAGGGCAGGAACATATGCCTCTTGTCAGTTCATTAGCAATGCAGGCATGGGGTCTGACCTACACAACAGAGCCACAAACGGCTACAGGATGGGGCCAGCTCAGTCCATGTCTGCCCCTTTGATGCTTATGTAAAGAGGCCGGACAATACAACCGCCAAGAAGTGTGGAGGGGTGCATCCTTCAATACACTCCCACTTCTCTGAGCAGCATCCCCCAGACCAGCAGCTTCTCCTGGAGGTTTGCACAGACACAAGCAAGCTTTGAGACAGTCATAGGACATTCCAGTCTCTCACAACAGCCCATGGATTTAAAGGACAATGTCAAATTTCTATTCCCCTGCTTATATGCTTTGTGACTTGTAGTTTATACTTACTCATGTTTCTTCAACCTTAAAATCAGCGACTGGTATTTCACTGCCTGAATAGAGTCATAAATGGCCTAATGTAACAACAGTATGAAACATGTTTTACAAAGGAAAAGGATTTGGTTTACTGCCAAAACTTATTTTTGGTCATCTATTCCACTGGAAGATATGCGTATTCCATTCCAAAATGTTGACAGTGCTCTTAAGACTTAAAAAGAATGTGCACGTTATAAAATATAAATTACGTGGGACGGAGCTGTGAGATTTTCATAGACTTTTCAGTCATTAAGGGATTGACACAGCTGTGTGAATCTGAAACAAAAGCTACCAATTATGGGAAAAGCCAACCATTTACAGTAATTTCTGCCAAATTATTTTCTGTGCAGCTAGATGGCTCTTCAATTCCAGAATTGCTGCCTTTCTTGTAATCACTGATTTTTTTTTCTTTGTTTTCTGCTTCTTATCCAACAATGAGTCTATGGTAATGCATTGGATCAAAGAAAAATGTTAAGTGTTGCACTGTTGCCACAACACAAAAGGAGATGTTACATGTAAAAATTTTACAACCAACGTTCAAACATCTCCCCTTGTATCATCTGCCTCTTAGTTCCTCATTTGGAATTCTTTCTCAGTCCTCAGAATAGCAGGCCAATTAATTTAGGTTTTCCCTAAATATAATTCTCTCTCATCTTTCTATTTCTAAATTTCCTCTCCCTTGGCCATCCCCTTTCTTCTGCAGTATTATCCATTGACTCACCTGCTCACTTTGATCTTTGTTATGCCTCCACATCAAGCAGCTTTTCCTCTGAATTAAACAGGATTATTCACTGCAAGAAAAAAGGAAATGCTTTCCCCCGTTATCTGAATCATTTTGAGGCTTTGCATAACTGACCTCCTTTAATGTTTTGTTTTATCAAACACTTATTTTTCTCTTCAGGGTAATTTTTGTATGAAATATTCAGGTAGGCCTAGTTAAATTATGAATGTCAACATGTACTCTGTGAGGAATTGCCTATTATGCTGAACCAACCCGTGCTCTCAAACAGGAGTTTCAGGTTGTATTTGCAACTGCATCTGCTTTTTTGTAGAAAAAGATGGGGGGTTCTGACTTACATAACCAAGATGCATACAAACAATTTCTGTTTGTGAGATGTGAGATTCAAAAATATTCTGGAGTTGGAAAAAAAAACATCACTTTGAATGAATTTTAAACCGCCATATATTTTCTCTTGATGTCATAGTGAAGTGATGGTGAGAAATAGTTGTTTCTCTAAAAACATCTCTAAAAGCATGAATAATTTGCAGCATTCTTAAGATGCTATGATAAAGAGAGTGCTCTTGGCTGCTTTCTCTGCTCTCATCACTGTTTTTTTCCCCTTCAACTATCCATTGTCAAGTCAGCAGGCACTGTCAATCTAAGGTAGAGAATGGGTTTTTTTCTTCATCTCTGGTCTACTTCATGACAGAGGGTAAAATGCCTTTCTGGGCAGTTGTGCACTGCATTCTCCCCGCTGATTTGGTGATGTTTCCTCTCTCTCCAAAGAAACACAATCTAAAAATCTGAATATGTTTCGGATCACTCTTTATACTCTGAAGTGGTTGAGGTTAACCCTACTGTAAAAAAATAAATGTTCACTTATAGTATTTTGGAAATACTAAGTGCAGCCTCGTGCTGAATAGCTATTCAAATTCAGTCCTGGCCCCTTATACTGGCCTTGAACAGAAGCAGCTCTTCTACCTCAGTAGAGTTTCCACAATAAGTCCTAGAAAAAAAAAAAAAAAAAAAAAAAAAAAAAAAAGAGGTGTGGTAGGAGGGAAGAACTCACTTTTTGGTTAGAAAAATCATTAAAATAAGAACTGCATATACTGGTGTTTGGGAGGAGTTTTTGTGTCCTTTGATTTATTTCACCAAACACTGTTTTAAACTACTTCAAAACAGTTCATTACATTAATTCCCATCCTATGACCTGGCAAATCTGCAGTTAATGATGACTGTGGCTGCTGATTTTACCTATTGCTTTTTCTTCTCATCCCAGGAGTAAAATCAACTTTATCCATGTTTGCACAAACATGTTTGCAGTGTAGCAGCTTATGCCTGACTTAAGAGAAGACTATCCAAAGCAAAACAAACAAATTCTTGTGTCAAGGAATTTCCTACAGGTCTATATGACTTGTTTATCAGGGCACTAGAACTGCTTCTGCCTGTCTTCTGCACAAATCCTGCCTTCCCCACACATGATAGGTCTGCTTCACCCAGATTAGTGAGAAATAAAGTGTGAACAGTTATTGACAAATGAGGCAGGGGAACAATTTGTAAGAATTCAGAAATTTTATTATTAGAACCTGTTACAACCTATTACAACTGGCTCCTTTTCCTAATTATCTCAGTGCTCCTGCCACTTCAGGGGTTGTCTTACCTATGACTTCATTTGCTTTCTGTTTGGCCACATCTTCCCTCCTCAGCATCTATGTGACATACGGTCTTTTTAGCTGGTCCTTTGATTTGGCAGCTGCCATTAAGGAGGCCATATCATGTACACATCTATGAACAGCTGTTATTTGTATTTCTAAGGTTACCCTGCATTTATATGCATATAGAACTTGAGAAATCCTAACTGGGAGTGTAATACCTGTGTTTCTCAGTGTGTGAATAATTTCTGAAAGTCTGTTTGGTATTCACTGCTCTCAGGTAAGACAGTATTACCTGACTTTGCCTATAGAAGTGCAATGCAGTATCAGTGTGAAGGCAGAAAAACAACATAATGCATCATAGTAGGTTAAACTGACCCCCCTGAGCCAGAAACTACGTAGAGGAAAGAGAAAGAAAAAATAATCTGCCAAACAAGAATGGAGCTGGTGCTAAACAGACAGCAGAGCTGTTTTAAAATGAAAGCTTCTGAGAGTCTAAAATCAGATAATCTCTTCCCCTTGCTCCTCCCAATCCCTGCTCCCCAGCTCTCCCTACCTTGCTTTCTATTCTGATGCTTTTTTTCCCCATCTCTTCAGTTTTTTACCTGATTTCTACCTACCTTGCCTGAAAATGAGGTTTCTACCTGCTGGACAGTAATTATTGCTGGCAAGTACCACAGTGTGCTGCAATCACTGTGCTTGCAGAGAATGTCTGTTTTGGCTCAGTGAATTCCTAGTACATTTTTCTAGGAAGAATTAGGACACAGCTAGCTTTTTTCCTGGAAATTAAATCTGTTCACATTAAGATACTTCAGTAAAATCTTCAATGAAGTAGACGGAAGACCTTTCCAGTTTTGGGATGGGAGGGGTATGTTTGTGTCTTTTCCTGCTATTAAGGGCAAACCTCGTGCATTTCATTCAGACAGGTTTTGTGGAGGCAAATGAGAGGTTGTCTTGTGACACAAGAGTTTGACTGTGGTCCCAACCACCCCCTCCTGAGAGGAGCCTAGCAGAGCTAGTGGTCCTTGTCCGGCTGCCCGCAGAATTGAAAAGTAGCTGCTATCTTCTACTGTACTCTGAAAGTAGATCACTATGGTCATATCAAAAGAAATGCAGATATTAGAGTTACACTTAGCAAAAATCTGGAGGCCTATCAACACTGTTTTTGAAATTAGTTGATGCAACCTTTATTGGTGACTCAGAGGCATTTTTGTTTGTCTGTCAGGTGTGTTTTCATCTTAAGATTTAAGTCTTTCTTCACTGTGGTGCAATACAGTTTTGTATTTGTAAGGCATCTTAACATCAGCTTCTGTTATATTTGTAAAGAAGAAAATGAGAAGAAAAACATTTTTAAAAAGCTTGATGTTGGAAGTCACAGTTGTTCACAGACGTGCCTTAGGCAATTACCTGAAAAAGTCATTTTAAGCCAATAAATATTATGAACACCAAGGAAAAAAGGAGAAAATAAAAAAAAAGACCAAGCCCAAAATACCCACAGTGGTGGTGGAGGAACAGAAAAACCTGTTCTTTTAAAATAATTGAGTTTAACATCAACAGTTGAAACTACCAGCTACATGGAAGTAACAATGTGGCCCAAAAAGTATACTTGATTTTTGGATTTTTTTCTTCTTTGAACATAAATTGCTTTTCATATCAAAAGAAATAACTAGGTAGGGTAAATGGTAGTTTTTCTGTCTAATACAATTTCATTATGCTCAGAAAAATATAGAAAACCATTTTATATATACAGTTTGAATCAGATCAGCATAAAGGAAATTTCACAGTTTAAACTAATCTTCCTTTTTTTCACAGCAATGGAAAACAATGGCTAGTGATAGTCTAATACTGCAACTCTTACCCCTTGTTTTCTTTTGACAGGGCACACATCTTAAGTATGTATTACTTTTTAACCCCAACCTCTTGGGTTTTATTTTTAAAAAATTAAATGTCCTGGAATTCATATACACACCTTGCTATGTTATTTTTTTCTCTTATTTTTTCACTAAATTTGTACAGAGCTAGGACTCAATAATAGGCTTAAATGGAACTACCATAGGTCTTCTTAAAGGTGAATGGCTCTTAGACACTGTTTCTTCTTTTCCTTTAAAGAAAGGTTTTCTTTTTAACTGTTAATGCGTTATTAAGTGGATTTATAAGTCTTTAATTTACTGGTAGTTTTCCATGTCAGTGGCAGACATTCATCCAGCAAGAGGTAGCTGGAATAGATTTTACTGACCCAGATATTTTCCTTTAGCACAGCAGTTTTACATGGATTAGTGTAGTAGCATCTGTAGCCCATTCTAACAGGGCTCTGGTCAATGTCCTATTTTAAAAGCACCAATGTGTTGTTTCTGAGTTCTCTGCAGTGATTTACCCACCAGAGTACCTGTAAGTGGCAACTAGCAAGATGTCAGATACAATAATGACTCTTGAAACTAGATGAATATATTGCAAAATTCTTACCTGTTAATTGGGAGAAATCACCAGAAGAGCAAGTCTCCAGCAAGACATACAGATACGTTTTTTGAGACTGAGAGGTATTGAACATTTCTAAGTGTCAAGTCTGCATAAAAACTTTAGAATGATTGTTGCTGCAAAATTTGTGTAGGAAATTTCAAAGCATTTTGAGGATATTATAATCAGACTGTTATGTGGCAACACTGTATTCACTCACCTAATTGTCAGCACCTGCCGGAGCTGCCTGTAAGAAGGGAGATGTTTCTCTTTCCCACTGGGAAAGAGAGAAAGGCTTTTTCTTCCTTCTTTCTGCCTTCTGACCTGGCTGCCTGGCTGCTAACCTTTGTGGCACAGTTCATCATCTGTGGCATGGGAAGTGCATCATAAGCATGTACAGTAGAGAGGCTGATCTCATCCACTCACATTTTAATTGTGTTTTGAGGTGAAATGTACATAGAAATGTGTATTTCTTCCCACATTACCTGTGCTCTACAGGTCAGAGGAGCAGACTGCCTGCACTGCAGGGAAAGCTTCCTTGCCAGTCATTGAGGACATATGAAAAACATTATGAAAAACATCAGGAAAAATATCAAGAAACACTTCTTTACCTAGAGCGTGGTCAAACCCTGGAACAGGCTTCCTAGACAGGTGGTCAATGCCCCATGCTTGTCAGTTGTTAAGAGGCATTTGGACAATACTGTCAATGATATACTTTAACTTTTGATCAACCCTGAAGTGGTCAGGCAGGTGAGCTAGATTTGCATTGTAGGTTCCTTCCACTGGAACTATTCTATTCTACTCTGAAAGCTGTGGTATGGGAATAGACATCAAGTGGTTTGCCAGAAACATCTGTAGATTCCAGGGGGAGAAAGAAAATAGATCATTAAAGTATCGTTTGCAATATTGGTGCTTTGTCTCAGGAACACTTTGAAGAGTCAAACTAAGTCTAATTTGAAAACAGTGTACTTCAGCTGGGGAGGACACCTAACATAAATACTTTCTCACATTAACTGTTTTAGACATCATCTAAATCAATTAACTGACTGAGCTAGCCAGTTTCCTATTCATCCAGTTTGCCCTTTCAGTCTCTAGCATGCTGTGCTACTGTCACTGATGCCAATGTCTCTTACCTCGCTTCGAAACTGCTAAAGGTCTAGTGTCAACTGAAGGTAGAATAGGCGCTACAGGAGGCACTGGATTTCTTGGGATACACTTTGCAGGGCTATTTCAGCTGGCAAACTGAAGCTTATCACCCATGTTGTCTCAGCCTTGACCACTTTATACATACCTCTTTTGCCCATCACGGTACACTGTTCTTTGTGCCCTGATGTTTGCTGACCTCTGTCCCAGATGCTGCTGAAATTCAGTGGTGCTGTATGAGTAAGAATCTATGAATATGGGGACAACATATGCTGCTGAATATGAGTATAAAACATGTTCACACAATTCCTAATTAAAAGTATTGCTTATTAAAAAAAAAAAAAAAAAAAAAAAGTAGTCCATACTGGCAAACAGGTATTCAGAGTATAATTATGAAATAGGTTTCATCATTTGTAAAGGAAAGGCACTAATAAAAAGCTGCAGTCTCAATTGCTTCACAAGAAGCAGAGGCCCAAGAGCAGCTATTGCCATGGCAGCAAAAGGAGCACGGGGATTTACACTTCTATATGTGTCAGTGCAGTCTTAACCAAGAGTGAAGCTGTCTTGAAAGAACAGCCTCACTACATCCATTCTTATTCTTTATGAATTATGTATCTCATCTTACTGACTCAAAGCTTATACCTTATAGTGATAGGTCACTGACAACACATAGCTAAAGATGTTTCTGGACCTGTTAGAATCCTAATTCTTGGATTATTTATCTAACTTTCTGCTATATAAAATCATGAGTTTGAATAGGTTGCTCATTTCAGTCGAAAATATTCGATTCCATGTGCCATAAATTAGGTCCACAATCTATAATACACCTAATTCCTCCTAGTAATGTATTGGTAAAATTAAATCCAATGTTACTTTAATACAAGAATATTCTTCATCTCTAATTTCACCCTGTAAGTATCACTGAAGACTTTCCTTCCGTATGCTCATTAATACAATTTCTATCTTTAGCAAATTTTATCTCACAAAAAAATACTGTGTTAATCCTATCTGATAAGATTCTCATAAAATGTATAAATTAAGATCATCTTGCAGCAATCAGAACATTTTGAGATCCAAATGATACTACCCTGATTTAATTTCTTTTTTAAAAAATTACCCTGGTTTCAATAATGGTATTGTCTGTTAACATTTCAGATCACAGTATTTCGCATGGGATCAGAAGGACACCAGGATATTGATTTAGCTATCCTGACAGCATTACTAAAAGGTAATGGAGTTTCACTCCACAGTGACTCTGTATTGATCCAAATGGGTTAACTCTGTGTCTCTGCTGTGCTGAAACCTGAATTCATTGACCATATCTATGATATTGAGATGGTAAATTTATAACATGAAATTGAAGTATACTGTTTACTCTAACCGCTTTGTACAAATCCAACTCTTTCTTTACTGCTTAAATAGCTACTGTTTTTCCTTTCTGAATTTTTATTCTCCACCCACAATTGCTAATGAATCACAAGAAATATCAGTGGTGACCCCCCACCAGTTATCTGAAAAGGTTAGTACTCAGAAGAAGATAGCCAAAGAACTTCTCAGACTTAGGTTGTCTTGGTGTCTAGTAGAACATTCAAAGGGGATGTTATCTCCCTTTAGATAAAACTGGCACTATTGTCAAAGCAAAATGTTACCAGTAGTCATCCTAGGAAAATCTGGGAACTGTGTGGGATTCCTTCCAGTTTCCACTGGTAGAGCTAAGAACTCAGCTATTGGGGCGATAGGAGTTTTAATCTTAAACTTCATAGGTAGCTAAATCTTTCGAAGACATTACATGTTACACCTATGCTCTTAAAAGATTGTCTCACAATAAATCTGCTGTTGCTACAATTTATTATAAACCCCGGTTTTGCAGACACTTACACTATTTAGCTCCCTTCGAAATATGTTATCAGGTAATTTGATATCTGCTTGCAAATACAGAAACATTGATTTTAAAGGCTCTGAAGCACATGTACTTACCTGATGAAGGGTCAAGGGCTCGAAGGGTCTAGCCCTCCATTTGTATGGTATTTCCCCAAATGGGATTTTCCCAAATCACATATATCAATCACCATGGTCATCTTATTGCTGTCTGGACTGTTTTGTGCTATGGAGTACAGACCATACTGATCTTAAGAACAAAGAACAAGACATACCAAACAATTTTAAAGAGAAATCTGAAAAATACTAGGGAATGGGTTTCCAAAGGTCATAGGAAAGTTATACTTCATGGGCCTCATTAGCAGTTGCCATCATGCTATTGCCACCCCCACACATGAATAAGAACATACATAATGCCATGTAGCAGAACTGAATAAGAGTAATGACAAAAAAATAATAGTTTTAGTGGGTATTCAAAAGATAGTGGGAATTATTCTTGATCAGCATTCTTCTCAGTTTCTTCCTGTGCAGGTTCACAAAAGCTGTATGAAGAGAAAAGGGAGAAGGCTTGAGTAACTTTCACCTAACCAAGCAAAACAATATTTTACCTTTTACACAATTACTAATCCCATTTCAAAAATGTTACTTTAAACATTTTAAACAAAAGTAGGAACAGGAGGACTAAACAAGCACTGGGCACTTCAAAAGTATGACTGCAACCTGATAGCCACCAGCCAAGGAAATAAGCTGCAATTATTTTGCTCCAGTAGCTTTTGTTTCTTTAGGCTTGTGTAGTATTGCTTTCTCCACCTTTTTGCTCATTTTGTTCAAGGTACCAGTTGTTTGTCCTGCTTGTAACATGACTACTTTGCTGCTACCTCTGCAAAATGAAATCTCAAGGCATTTTGGACATCCTTCACTCAGAAACAATATAAATCAAGGTGAAGAAAGGAAAAATAAATTAATTCAAAGCAAGGAACAAAATTGCATCCATCACCACATTCCTCTTTTCGATCTTTTGGAAACATTTTAATTGCAGTTTTCATTTTTATCTTAGATATAACTGGATCCTTCATTATCATTCATGTAAAGTGTATTGTCTTCATGTTTGCTCTTAAGACAATCACTGAAACTACTGCTCTTGATTTCTATTAGTAAGATACAAATCATTTTAAAAATGTGATTCCACTTTTTCTAGGTATTTTTCCAAGGTTTGAATCCCAACATAGATCTCTTGAGTCTTTTACCACCTTGAAAGCTACTTCTTGGAAGCTGAAGAAAATAAATCATAGGCCTGGGAGGGATTGTTTTCTGTTTGAAAAGTTCTTCTGCAGTATTTACATGAGCAACTGTACTATGGTTCCAGTCTGGGTATATGAGTAGTCCTGTCTGATCTGAAACATCCATTTGCAAGTGCCTAATTGGTCCTGTCATCTTAGTAAAATAAATTACCTTCCCTCTTCATAATAGTAGTCCAAGACATTATAGTGAACTTCTGTTAGCTCAGAAGGTGTCTGGATGTGTGTAAGTAATTTTGACATTTTCTTTCATGCTTGCCTGACAATCTTGATTTGGTAATCTGCTGATGGAAGCAGCACTTTTGTCTTGCTCAAGAGCCAGAGAAACTAAAATTTACACCTAATCTTCCTTGCTCCTCACCACCTTATGATTATGAAGGTACTCAATGAAGATTAGATTTATCAGATGCCTGAGCTTTCTGATCACAGAGAATGAAATTCCATGTAACTTTTTATGCACTGTGTGCAAAAATGAGATCTCTTGTCTCAGGCAAGTCATACCTTATTCATACCATGTCTTTGTATAAAGGTTCTGGGCCACCCTGAAGGAAATAATGCCTTCCTGTAAATATACTCCATCGCGCTGATCAGTAGTTGGGTTTTTCATCAAATCAAGAAATCTAAGGTATTAATGCTGAACCACATGTCTATTGATTTACTAGTAAGCAAATCTGAAGTCTGGGTCTGAATTATCCTGAAATTCATAAATTTAGATTCAGGAATTAATCTCTTTGACCTCTTCAGCACTGTGTGAAAAGAGGCAGAGGAAAGTATGACATTGGTGGTGATTATTGGTTACTTTTTCTCAGCCTCACTTATGAGGATTATGCAGTTCTTGCTAGCTGGTATTCAAGGTGCCTACCAGCTAATTATGAATCCCACCCTGGTGTAAGTGATTTTTTTCTGGGAGCGGGAGGAGGGAAGGAACTGGGAGATGCAAAATATCATTTCCTTCTGGCTGTATAAACTGACTCTTTTTAAACCAGCATCAGGCACACTGCCAATGCAGGAACTCTCCTGGACAGGATATTCCACAACCCCCAACGCCTGCACTGAATATGAGAGTTTATTTTCTTGTTTGTTTTTATGAGTCACTTGTTTAATCTTGTCAGCAGATCTATCTTTCTTGGAAGTGATCTCCAATGAATTAGGGAATGGCATCCAAACTGGTTATCAATTTACATTGCATGGATGTCACAACAGCATATGGCTTGTGAGTTGTCTTTTTTTTTTAATTTCAAGAGACATGCAAATGTGGGAAGCAAATTTCCAATTGTGTGAATTTGTAGCAAGTAAGTTTATTGATACAGTTTAACTGTGGTCTCTTGAACAGTTGGAACTCAAACAGTAACGGATTTTGTCCTTTTGCAGCTGCTAATTGAGCAGAAGGCGTATGACAGGGAAGTTAAAGACAGCATATGGAGATGTTCTAAAATATAATTGTTTTGAAGCAGCATCAAAGATCCTAGTTCACAAAGCTGTTGCAATGTCTGGAGCATACTAGCAGCACCAGCCATGTTTCAGCTGGTGCTCCAGAAACCTCCTTAGTACAATTGTTAGCATTGGGAAGGAGGTGCTGTGTAGTATCTGCATATTGTAATATTACTGACATGTAACCGTCTGAGATAGGCCATGTTATATTAATGTAGATCTGATATCTCTGCATGCTTTCCAGTCATGAGTGAGTCATGACTCATGCTCACTGAACAGCCATCATGTAGTATGAGGTGGTCCTGGAAGGCAGTGTCTTCCAACCATGAAATCACAAGTCTGCCAACCATGAAATCACTGACACAGAATGATTTCAGAGTTAGGCCAGATATCTCGTTACTGCCCTTACAGTTGTTGCTATCAGCTCTGTTATTGTCAATTGGTTTGCTAAACGCGAGGGAGATATTTATAGCAAATGCAGTGGAAACATAGCCTTTTCACCAAAGAGCTGCTGAAACAGAAGACAGCATGAGACCTGCTGAGATGCAGAGCAGAAAGTGAACTTGCATTGCTCTTTTCCCTAATCTAATTTTTTTCTTTAAATTGTTATTCAAAGGGGACACTGACATACTTAGAAGCAATGTGGAAACGAGTCTTCAACAACCATTTCTGTCTAGATAGATCAGTTCTGTGTCATTTCAGCTTTCCAGATTTCTGAGCACAACGTATCATAGACTATCCCAGGAGAATCCTTTAGAGGTTTACACTGATCACAGTAAACTTTAGCTACTATAGAAAAGCCTGTGGTCTATCTCTTCAGTAATCTGGGATCCTATAATGGCACAGGTCTGACGTGTACCCTGGATCTAGGATACAAAGCCAAGTTTATGGTCACAGAATTTATCATCAAGGAGTACTGCATTTTTGATCCAAGGTATTGGATAGATCATCTTATTTTTTACCAGAAGAATCTATGCAAAGGATACAAGCACTCTTGGGTGGCCACCTCAGAGCATAAAGTTAACACCTACAGGGACTAACAGCCATCCCAGATCTCCTTCTTGTTCATTCAACTTCACACCATCCTTGTATTGTCTATGTATATCCAGCAATATCTATAGTGAAATAAAATACTGCCCAGTCAATGCATTGCATCTCAAACTTTTATTCTAGGAGCAGACAAAGGGGAGGAAGAGTCCCACTGCAAGCATTAGTCATATTGTCTTAAAACATTCTTTTGAAGAACATACCTTATGGTCAGCCAGACACCAGGATACTGAGTAAAATTACATAGACTTAGTTGTATTGCCTAAAACCCTATTTAAAGCAGTAAGCATACAATGATAATTAAAATAATACAAGACAACTAAACAGAGAATCTTTCCATGAGATGGGATGAAACAGAAATGCAGCAAGAGGAAGTGTTGATTTCTCACTAGTGACACTGCTAAGGGCCTAAGAGGTGATTCCCATGTGATCCTGGTATTGAGTTGATGAGAGCAATAGGCTGTTAATTCTACCTTATTTTTTTATTTCCCAGATATCCTTTGGCTTTGATTTGGGTACACTGCAGTGATGTTCATGAGTGAGAGGGGTTCTCAGAAAGGTTACATTTTGGATTCTTCTTACTGACTCAAATCCATTCTCTGTGGCACTGAGTGCAATCAAGGAAATGATCTAAATGAAACAGTATCTTAAGAAAGCCCACCTCACATTTGTTCTAGGGAGTTTTTCTTATATTAGTGGAATTATTTTTACTTCTTAATACTGGATAGAATTCCATCTGAAATAGTCTGACTACTTTCTTTTTCGTTTGAGTCAAAAGTCATGAGTCCATCCTGGAATAAAATCAATTATCATCTGCAGCTCATATACTGCTCTGTACATACTTTTATAGCTTTTATTTTTCTTATGTAACACCAGTGTAATCCACATTCACCTGAAAACCATGTAGCGACAACAGGAAACAGGAGAAGGGTTCAAGGGCTTTGCAGCAAAAAACCTCACTCTGGGAGCAGCTATCCCACCATGTGCATCAGAGCTCCAGCATGCAGACATGTACTGCCCTGTCTATACCCTAGCTGATGGACTGGTTTGGACATGAAATACAAAAAACACCTTGAGAAACCATACATTTCCTTCAAATACCAAACTGCTCTGTGAGACAATGAAATGCAGCATTATAGTAAAAAACACTGAGAAGAGCATCATCTCCAGGAGTGCACATGCACTCACAGGAAAACTTGCCCACTCCTGGCAGCCTTAAACACCATGGAGGAAGGTGGCTTGCTTTTCTCTCTGCTCAATATTTGGAGTAATAAGCATGCCTAAAGAAAACAATTCTGATGAACTGCTGGGCTTGGGGTCCTTTCTGGAGATGCAGCCACTGCCTCATGCATGTGCCATTTGTTCTTTCACATGATCAGATGCACCAGAAGGCCCTGTGTTCACCCAACAGCTGGGTCCTTCCTAAAGCACAAAAAGGTCCATGAATGCTAGGCCATCTGACAGAAACTAGGGAATTCTCCCTGCTAGGAGTCAGAAGATGTTCACCTGAAGCCTCTATGGTTTGGCCTGAGTTTTCGCTGAAGTGAGAACAGTGGAAGTAGCCTACTTCCTTTCCAAGTCCATCTGATCCACTCAATCAAAAATGGTTTCTAACCAGGCTGCACCCCTAGCTACCCAGACTGTAGGCTGCAGTCAGTTTAGGAAAATAAGGAGGTAGCGCTCCCTCATCACATGTGCAAAATAGGGCAAGGCTGCAGAATTCCCATCACTGACCCTAGGTTTTGGAGTTCACCCATGTGCCTTCTCCACTGCTCACCAGAAAGCTTGCCTGAGCACCCGTTGAAGCTCTCACTTCTGCAGGCACATGGATGGGAAGGAGGAGATCCAATGACATTGTGAGAAAAAAATGTGCTTTTGAAAAAGGGAGAGCATTATTTGCTCTCTGTACCTAATTTATACTATGATAACGGCTGAGGGTAGGTTTTTAACTGTTTTTATAAACAAAATTAGAGACCTTTTTGCCCTTCCCAAAGGTAAATGTTTTCTGTTCTTGAATGTTACATATTGCTTGTATAAGAAACTCAGAAAGGTTCAGATGTCATTAGCAACCCCCATGAGGTCATTTGTGAGGACTTTTTTCTGTGTCAGAGTATATAGCAATGAGAAGCTGCGCCTTATGTAAAGCGATTTCTTCTTATTCACAGAACAGTCTTTTGCTGTTTTCACTGCTTTTTCATATTTTCTCCATTTCTTTCTGCTCCTGCATCACCTACCTTTTTATCAGAGTTCGTTTCTGTAATAAATTTAAAGTGATCTGAGTGATCAGATGGTCCACCATCTCCCAAATAATTGCTGTAGATATTGCCAAGCATTTGGCAAAGTTTCATGGCAGTGAACTGACTGCAAAGCTGAGTTATGAAATTAAACCGTAGGCTAAGCTTCCCAAAGGTCTGCTGAACTGATCCTTCACAAAGAATGTCATCAGCCAGCGTGTTACGCTGTTTTGTGTGCCTCCAATTTCAGAGTCCACTTTCAGTTGGAACAGTATATAATTTTGAATAGTACTGAAATGGGGACAGAAATGCTTTGAAGTAATGAAAAGCTGTTGTCTGTCCTCACTCCGTGATACCAGTATAAGAATTAATAAAGACAACAAAACAGTGGAGGTATCAGGCCTTTACAAAATTAGCCTTTATACAATCACCTGATCACTGCAAGCAGCTTTGTAGTTAAAAGTCAAAGGGCCCTTTATTTATTTGGTTGATCAGTTCGTTCAGGCCAATTCTTACTGTGACACTGAAGCGCAGACTTATTATTGCAAATCAGCTAATAACCATGAAATCCTTAGTGAAATACTAAAAAAGCACAGCAGGGCAGGAATGTCCCACAGTGTCCATTAAAACTACAGGGAAAAACGTACTCTCCCTCCAAAAAAACAAGCAGCTCCTAACCCATCTTATCATCTTCATAGTTTCTTACTTAATTTGGATATATTATACCTTGACACCAGCTTTATACTATGCTTTCTTACATTAATATTGCTTGTGTGAAGGGAAATCTGTCCCACCAAGATCCCTCAGTACAAGTAGAGAGAGGAGAAATTCCTATGCTTGTACATGATCCCCACCTTATCACGTGGGAATGCTTAAAAGATGTTCATCAAATATGCAGCCACTGAAATTGGGGTCTGCATGAGCTGAACCTGTTTGTAATTAGTAGATGCACATGTGTGTATATATGTGTGCACTCGTGTGCATACATGTGTGTGAAGGTGGACCAGTATCCCTCCTGGCTTCTGCTCTTACTTCCTATCTGAGAAGAGGGAAATCATTTTACTCCAAGTTGCATCTGCCAATATCATGTGCACCTACGTATTTTTCAGGAGTGATGTGAGTAAATACTTTTATGAGACAATCTGCTAACCATAGATTCACATTTGAGAACCAGTATTTTATTACAGGGACAGTGGAAGGTTTGGTTTTGCTTTAATATGAGATCAGCTGCAGAAATTGCATGGAGATCTGTGAGGCTTCTGACAAAGAGGAATTACCGTGGTGGCCTGTTGACTGAGTCTAAAGTATGTCTTGTTTCTTTTTTCTCCTCCTCTTCTCCCTGCACCCCTGTCTGTATACACAGGAGCTAATGCATCTGCTCCCGACCAGCTGAGCCTGGCCTTAGCCTGGAACAGAGTAGACATCGCCCGCAGTCAGATCTTTATTTATGGGCAACAGTGGCCGGTACAGTATATATACAGCATCTTCTACTGAAAACATTTTCAACCCTACACAACATTAAATCCATTCAATTGGCAGCAATGGTTTTAACACAGATTAAAATATTAAAAGTCATGCTCCGAGACAAACACGAAGTTTCAGTTCACAGCTACTGAAGAAGGGCACGGTTACAGTGTTACATGCTCTCTTCTTTAAGGAAATGGTGACATCTAGCGATGCCTTAACACTGAGAGACCACACCCTTAAAGAAGCGGGAAGCAACACATTTATACTATCAAGCAATGATTCCGAAAGCTGAGAAAAACCAAGTTATCTGTTTACAGCCATGTTACAATGTTAGGCTATAAATTAAAGGAAAGGCAAAACTTTTTTGCTCTTCAAGCAATAGGGTTTTATATACAAGTACAAAATTTGATCATGATAGGACGTCAAAAATATGTTGCTGGACATCATCAAGTGGACCACAGAGATGATCAGCAATGTTACCACAGAAGTGCTTGGCTCCAAACCTGAGCTGGTGTTAATTTCATGCCCATGGTACTCTGCATCAGTCTGCCTGCTTCATGTCCACCTCATCCTAGGCTTCAGCTGCCACCTGTGGAGACCAGCTCCCTGGCCAACACTGTTCCCCTGGGGGGCACCGTGGGCAGAGATTCTCTGCAGGAGTGGGAGGGCTGTAAGTAGAGGGGTTAGTGGATGCTGTGTGGTGCAGAGGAGGAGTAATCAACTCCCAGCTTGTGCTGTAGTTTTTACAGTGGTAGAAATCACCCAGGAAAAAAATTTAAAAAAAAAAAAAAAAAAAAAAACAAAAAAACCCTCTGTCTCTTCCTGTAGCTCCTTAAAACCCACCATGACTTCATTCAGAAAGTTTAATTGGATCACAATATTCATTACTGTGACACTTGTTTTATCACTGTCATGAGAATTTTATATGCTACCATTAAATAAGCATTTACAAATCCCCATGGAAAAATTATAACAAAAGGAAAAGCATCTACTTTCATACCCTTGCTTTAAATGTAATTTCTGGAGCTTGCTGCCCCTTAAGTTACTGTCCCTTCCCTTTTCAGTTATGGAGTCAAGAGGACTACTTACCTTGTGTTCAATATTGGGCACAAGTATGCATCAAAACATGGGAGGGATTTTAACTGTACTAAAATTCTGTATTTTACCACTCCATCACCACATCATAGAAAAAAATTTGCATAAATGCTGCAAGCTGCAATCGTTTTGCAAGCTAAAAGCTGAAATTATGAGATAATTTCTCATACTTCTTACTCTCCTCAACCAGAAAGAGATAGAAAAGGTTTTGCATAAGATGACCTCTTGTATTTGGCTCTTCAAAGAAATGCCAATTGTGAAACTATTTCTGCTCTTGGGTGTCAAAGTTTCCCTGAGTTTCCACCCCATGAACAGAGGAAAAAGCTAGTAAAGGCAGAATTAAAGTGAATGTGTGTGCACATAACAAATATCAGAGAATCACAGAACCATTCAGGTTGGAAAAGATCCTTGGGATCACTGAGTCTGACCATCAGCCCTACCCTACAAAGTTCTCCCCTACACCATATCCCCCAGCATCCCATCTAAATGACCCTTAAACACATCCAGGGATGGTGACTCCACCACCTTCCTGGGCAGCCTATTCCACTCTCTGACCACTCTTTCTGTCCCAGCTCCTTCAGTCGCTCCTCACAGGATTTGTTCTCCAGGCCCTTCACCAGCTTCGTTGCCCTCCTCTGCACTCGCTCCAGCACCTCGATATCTCTCTTGTATTGAGGTGCCCAAAACTGGACACAACACTCCAGGTGTGGCCTCACTAGTGCAGAGCACAGGGGGACTGTCACCTCCCTACTTCTGCTGGTCACACCATTTCTGACACAAGTCAGGATGCCATTGGCTTTCTTGGCCACCCGGGCACACTGCTGGCTCATGTTCAGCTGCTTGTCAATGAGAACCCCCAGATCCTTCTCTCCCAGAAAGCTCCAGCCACACCTCTCCCAGCTTGTAGCCATGCAGGGGGTTGTTGTGGCCCAAGTGCAGGACCTGGCACTTGGCCTTGTTGAAGCTCATCCCGTTAACGTTGGCCCACTGACCCAATCTATCCAAGTCTCTCTGTAAAGCCTCCCTATCGTCATGCAGATCCACACTCCCACTTACCTTGGTGTCATCTGCGAACTCACTGATGACACACTCTGTGTCCTTATCAATAAAGATGTTGAACAGAAATGGTCCCAACACTGAGCCCTGAGGAATACCACATGACCGCCCGCCCACTGGATTTAGCTTCATATAGCCAATATAAATTAATATAAAATATTAAAATATATTTATCCATTAAATCTATATACATTCATATTAAATATAAATGTACCAAATATAAATAAAATATTTGTCAGGAAAGTGAGAAATAAAGATATTAATGAGATGGTTAATACTGGAGGTATGATCACCAGGTTCCATTTCCATGGTCTTAATCTGGATTTCCAGGAGTATGTTAATCTTAACATTCTGATACTCATTTTTGAAATGTTGCCATGAATCAGAGAAACTGATATAGACTAAAACTGTGATTATCCCTTGTTAAGCTTAGCAGAGCAACCCTCAGAATTCTGTCAGGATTCCCTGCTTGTGCCAGGGTGACCAGACCAGCCAGTTAAAGGCTGCAATGCCCAGAAACAGCCTGAATTAATCACTTGCTTTGCAGGTGGGCTCCCTTGAGCAAGCAATGCTGGATGCACTGGTGTTGGACAGAGTGGATTTTGTGAAATTACTCATAGAAAATGGAGTAAGCATGCATCGTTTTCTCACCATCTCCCGGCTAGAGGAATTGTACAATACGGTAGGACCAACCTAAGGCAACTTTTCTATCTCTATATTCATTGTTCTACCTCCCACTCATATTATAATGACATGATGATGCACAAAGTAGCCAACACCTGCAGAAATTGCCCATGTTAGAAGTGCACATTGTCTTTTAGTTTTGTCTCTCATATAATGGAACACACTGTGTCTTGCTCACCTAATCTGCTGTATGGATTTTGCAAAACATGGATTAAGCCTCACACAGTACCAGCTGATTTCTGGTCATTGTAATTTCAATATGATAGACCTGAGATTTAGACAGATGGCACTGTCTGGAAGACAATAACTGGCAAGTTAGGACCTGTAGGAGGGTGATATATGATTCCTGACAGTATGAGCCCTTACCGTTTCAGAAAAATCCTGCAACTGTTAATGAAGCTCAGCCACTAGAAAACAAGTAGAAGCAAAGTTCTTGAGATAATATATTGAATTTGAAGGTGAAATCTGATGATTTCTGGAGGTCTGTTTACAGTGAAGGACTTCCCCATGTCCTCATTGAATATTCCAAAAATTTTAGTTTTGACTTTTAAAAGCCTGTTTGCAAGTTTTCTTATCTTTGCCCTTAAAATTTGAACCTAAATTTGAACTGCACAGGTTCAAATTGCTTCTGAGCTCTCAACTGCAAAACACATTTTAGCATTCGCATCATTATTGCTTACCAAAAGAAATCAGTAAGTTCAAATTGCTTAAGTGGTATGGAAAAAAGTCTTAAAGCATTGTCTATTTTAGGATTGCCAGTTCTGTCTGTTGGAGAGAGGTTGTGATATAACGCATAACCCTTTTCAAAAAGTTTTTTTCTGACAGTGCTTTTCAAAGCCCTGCCATCATAAGTTGCCAACCTGGGATGTTATCCAGAGATTTTTCACACTGATGGTGACCAGAAGTCAGTCTTTCAAACATGAAAAGTATTCATTAAATTTGTGCAAAATACAGAGGAACAGGTATCTGTGCCACCCTTGAGACAGATTCCCATATGATCTTTGATCAGCTTAAGCTATGTCTATCAACTAGCATCTGTGTATTAAGAACAGAATGAGCTTTGTTGTTACAGAGATAGACATTTTAGTTCTTGTACCAAAGCAAATTTTTACAGGGACTTAGTCTGAGGAAAGTCTTCAGTTCTGCAATTAAAAGAAGGTCTTTTGGGACAAATTTATTGGGAGCTATAGAAATCACCATAAAATATTCATGCAAGAGTTCCAAAAGAGCCAGATTGTAAAATACCTAAACTACCAGTTATGATATATGACCTAATGCAGCCATAATAGCCTTAGCACAAAAAAAAAAAAAAAATTACAAGGACATTTTAAAAATGCCGTATTTCAACATGAGCCCTGAGAGTGAGCTGGAAAACTACAAACCAGTGAATCTGACTTCTGCCATGGCAAATTTGTAAAAATGCAGTAAAGCATAGAATTAATAGACAAGGGGATCAATTTTATGTCAGGAAAGAGTTTACCCAGGTTCAGTAGGAAATTATTAAACCTTAGAAATCTATTACCATTTCTGAAGTCAACATGCAGGAGAATAAGGATGTTGCACTTGGTCCACCTGCTTTTGCAAAACCTGATTGACAATATTTGAAAACCTCTGAATTTATTAAAGAAATTTAGCTGTCATGAAGGGGCACTTCTGGTTTAAAAACTACTTGAAGGATGGAAAACAGAGAGTAGGAATATATGGTCTGTTTGCACCACGAAAGGACATCATGACCAGTGGTCCCTGTCCTGGGACCACTGCTGTTCAGCCTGATTAGAGATGATCTGAAAAATAGTAACTACTGAAGGGACAATGTTTACAGGTAACTTAGCATCACTCGGGGTAGGCAAATCTGAAGCAGCATATGAAGAATCACGGAAAGTCTCACCATGGTCAGTGATGGGGTTACATAAAATTAAGTGTTGGCAAGTGCAAAGCAATGTATATATGGAAACACTGACTCTGCACATCTGCAGTGGTCTCATCTATCATTAGTTACAACCAAGGAGACCCATAAAAGTCTCTTTAAAATATCAACAGTGTGAAAAAGCACAACAGAAAATAAATTACTTTTCAACATAATATTTAATTGAAATTGTGGGAGTCTGCTGCAGGATGTTTTGCTTGTCAGGTGGAGTCAAAAGAAGATTGGACAAATTCACAGACTATGCATGCTGTTAGTGGCATTCAGGTGAGACAGCCTAGATGATGCAATGTGGAGCTCAGGGCCTCTCTGAGTCACCAGTGGTGGAAATGGAGTTCCTGCAGGAAGGGTGACACTTAAGCAGCTGTTTTCCTTTCCACTCTCTCCCAGAGGCTGTGCATGTTGTGCTGCTTTCCTGCTTTGCCTAAGACAGGAGCCTAATCTGGTATACAGGACCTTAGTTTTCATCCAGTATGGCAGCTCTTCTGGTTTTCTTACTGGAGGGTTTTGTACAAAAGAGAAGTCAGATGAAATTAAGTTCTTGTAGTTGATTTTCTTTGTTTTTAACTGATAACACTGTACAGTTGAAGTGCTCTCAGTTGCCAGATTTTAAACTACTAATGTGAGAAAGCCATTTCAGCATTTACATCTTGCAGGTCTTTTGATAATGCAAAACTATTTTATTCTTATTTATTTGTCCTTTGCAGAGACATGGACCGTCCAACACTCTCTATCATCTTGTCAGGGATGTCAAAAAGGTAAGAGTCCTATAGACGGTATGTTGGGAGATAATGCTATGATTGCTTTTTGTAGCTAGATACAATCTCTGTTTTGCACGAGCTGTCAGTCAGAGCCTACTCCTTCCCCTGCCATTACAGAATGTCCTGTTTGTATGTACTGAATATGATCTTTTTTCATAAAGAGCACAATTAGCAAGTTACTTGCCTTGCTTTCTCTGTGGTTTTAGATGCTTGGGTAATAGTGCTTCTGCTAGCATAATTGTACGCTCTTACATACTGTGTGGATTTATGCTGTTGTCTGTATTTTTCCATACCTGCAGCTATTGTCAAAGCTAATTTCCATGGTTTTAGTTTACTTCCAAACCTAAAATACCCTTATCCTTGTGGTAGATCCTAGTTTATTGAAACAGTTCCTCCTTATGTGTGGTGTGGTATGTTGTAGACATCTCCCTCAGCAGAAATATACCAAAAAAAGTGGTATGACTTCCCCTCCCCCCTTATAAAGTTAATTCCAAACATCTTGAATTATAAAGAACCGTTAGGAAGGCAGGACAGAAACACAGAAAAGTATAGTGACAGGGAGGAAATACCAAATACCTTTAGCAGTGTGTTCAGGATTAAAAGTGTTACAGCAGCAGCCAGTGAATGAAAATCCCTTATCCTCTAACTATATGGATCAAGTAAGGAGATTGAGTCTGCAACTGACCTCATCAGCTTGAGTATTCTCCCAAAGCATGCACAGATCCCCTTTTATGGAGCAGACTAAAGCTAGAATGCATTTAGAATGGATACTTCTCTTGAAGTCCAAGATACCAGAATATTATTTTACTAAATATGCAGTTACTTATGTGTCTATAAGAGTTCGAGGCAAACTTCATCTGTCTTCTTTAAAATATATTCTTTTTCAAACTCCTCTCCCCAGCATCATTTTCAAAGTCTTCCTTTGAAGGCATAGCAATTTATATGTAAGTGACTCAATAATATCTTTTTCTGAGTCCCTAACAAAAGCTGTATTTTTAAAGGAGCTCTTGGAAAAAAAAAGCATCAGAAT
>NW_020799143.1:17620699-17714246 GCF_003259725.1 Athene cunicularia | reverse complement strand
AGAGAGAGCAAGCTCCAGTAAATACCGAATCACTGGGCTTATGAAGGCATGCCATTGATCTAGCTAGATAGATACATAAAAATATATCAAAAACTTGAGACAGCAACATTCCATGTTTGCTTTGAGGAATGCATGCTGCATTTTGCTTTGACATGAACCAATAATTTTCATTCCTTAAAATAAATTTATTTATTATACAGTTCCAAAAAAAATAGAAATTATGTTTATTTAGCATAAAGAATGGATTTAAACTCTCAGAACTGAGGAGGTGATTTTGAGAGATACGAACTTCCTTTTCTTATAAATGCATTAAAACATGAGCTTAAAAGCTGACTTGAAAAGGAGTGCTTTTTCATTTGTCTTTATATATGTCCAATATGTCAAACTTATTCATTGATATTCTAATCTAGAAAATCATGGTGATAGTGTATAAATTGGCACATAAGTTAACACTGCTAAATAAATTATTATAGCTTTAGTATCTATTTTTCTTATTCTCTCTGTTTTCAGAGACACAAATTGGATAGGCAGAGATTCAAGTAAAGGACACAAAAGAGCAGGGAAGTTTTTTTTCATAGTTAATGTTCTTGTAGCAAAGCCCATTCCTGTCTAAAAGACTGTCTACATATAGGGCTGTAGGCGTTATTAAGATCTCATTGAGTTCATAATTTGGAATTCAGAGAGGCTCCATTTGAAATTGAAGGGCCACAGGAGGACCTTAACTTCTAAGGTGTTATTCTGTTCCTAATGCATTTATGTGGCACATTTACAAAGTATATACATTTAATGGTGTTTATTTTTGAGTAAAATAACTAATTTCTTACATGATCGTTGGAGGTATATGCAGTATTGGGGGTGCTCTGCTCTGAAATACTCTCCTAGAAGCTGATAGAACTTTGGAGGCTATATGCTTTGTCCGTGTTTTTTTTGTCCGTAATTTTCAAATACACGCAGATGTAGTATATTATAGACTTCTAGAATAATTCAGGTTGGAATGGACCACCAGAGGTTGGGTAGAGCAAATTTGAAGTTTACACAGTTGCTTTAAGTTCAGTTGGAACAGTATATAATTTTGAATAGTACTGAAATGGGGACAGAAATGCTTTGAAGTAATGAAAAGCTGTTGTCTGTCCTCACTCCGTGATACCAGTATAAGAATTAATAAAGACAACAAAACAGTGGAGGTATCAGGCCTTTACAAAATTAGCCTTTATACAATCACCTGATCACTGCAAGCAGCTTTGTAGTTAAAAGTCAAAGGGCCCTTTATTTATTTGGTTGATCAGTTCGTTCAGGCCAATTCTTACTGTGACACTGAAGCGCAGACTTATTATTGCAAATCAGCTAATAACCATGAAATCCTTAGTGAAATACTAAAAAAGCACAGCAGGGCAGGAATGTCCCACAGTGTCCATTAAAACTACAGGGAAAAACGTACTCTCCCTCCAAAAAAACAAGCAGCTCCTAACCCATCTTATCATCTTCATAGTTTCTTACTTAATTTGGATATATTATACCTTGACACCAGCTTTATACTATGCTTTCTTACATTAATATTGCTTGTGTGAAGGGAAATCTGTCCCACCAAGATCCCTCAGTACAAGTAGAGAGAGGAGAAATTCCTATGCTTGTACATGATCCCCACCTTATCACGTGGGAATGCTTAAAAGATGTTCATCAAATATGCAGCCACTGAAATTGGGGTCTGCATGAGCTGAACCTGTTTGTAATTAGTAGATGCACATGTGTGTATATATGTGTGCACTCGTGTGCATACATGTGTGTGAAGGTGGACCAGTATCCCTCCTGGCTTCTGCTCTTACTTCCTATCTGAGAAGAGGGAAATCATTTTACTCCAAGTTGCATCTGCCAATATCATGTGCACCTACGTATTTTTCAGGAGTGATGTGAGTAAATACTTTTATGAGACAATCTGCTAACCATAGATTCACATTTGAGAACCAGTATTTTATTACAGGGACAGTGGAAGGTTTGGTTTTGCTTTAATATGAGATCAGCTGCAGAAATTGCATGGAGATCTGTGAGGCTTCTGACAAAGAGGAATTACCGTGGTGGCCTGTTGACTGAGTCTAAAGTATGTCTTGTTTCTTTTTTCTCCTCCTCTTCTCCCTGCACCCCTGTCTGTATACACAGGAGCTAATGCATCTGCTCCCGACCAGCTGAGCCTGGCCTTAGCCTGGAACAGAGTAGACATCGCCCGCAGTCAGATCTTTATTTATGGGCAACAGTGGCCGGTACAGTATATATACAGCATCTTCTACTGAAAACATTTTCAACCCTACACAACATTAAATCCATTCAATTGGCAGCAATGGTTTTAACACAGATTAAAATATTAAAAGTCATGCTCCGAGACAAACACGAAGTTTCAGTTCACAGCTACTGAAGAAGGGCACGGTTACAGTGTTACATGCTCTCTTCTTTAAGGAAATGGTGACATCTAGCGATGCCTTAACACTGAGAGACCACACCCTTAAAGAAGCGGGAAGCAACACATTTATACTATCAAGCAATGATTCCGAAAGCTGAGAAAAACCAAGTTATCTGTTTACAGCCATGTTACAATGTTAGGCTATAAATTAAAGGAAAGGCAAAACTTTTTTGCTCTTCAAGCAATAGGGTTTTATATACAAGTACAAAATTTGATCATGATAGGACGTCAAAAATATGTTGCTGGACATCATCAAGTGGACCACAGAGATGATCAGCAATGTTACCACAGAAGTGCTTGGCTCCAAACCTGAGCTGGTGTTAATTTCATGCCCATGGTACTCTGCATCAGTCTGCCTGCTTCATGTCCACCTCATCCTAGGCTTCAGCTGCCACCTGTGGAGACCAGCTCCCTGGCCAACACTGTTCCCCTGGGGGGCACCGTGGGCAGAGATTCTCTGCAGGAGTGGGAGGGCTGTAAGTAGAGGGGTTAGTGGATGCTGTGTGGTGCAGAGGAGGAGTAATCAACTCCCAGCTTGTGCTGTAGTTTTTACAGTGGTAGAAATCACCCAGGAAAAAAATTTAAAAAAAAAAAAAAAAAAGAAAACAAAAAAACCCTCTGTCTCTTCCTGTAGCTCCTTAAAACCCACCATGACTTCATTCAGAAAGTTTAATTGGATCACAATATTCATTACTGTGACACTTGTTTTATCACTGTCATGAGAATTTTATATGCTACCATTAAATAAGCATTTACAAATCCCCATGGAAAAATTATAACAAAAGGAAAAGCATCTACTTTCATACCCTTGCTTTAAATGTAATTTCTGGAGCTTGCTGCCCCTTAAGTTACTGTCCCTTCCCTTTTCAGTTATGGAGTCAAGAGGACTACTTACCTTGTGTTCAATATTGGGCACAAGTATGCATCAAAACATGGGAGGGATTTTAACTGTACTAAAATTCTGTATTTTACCACTCCATCACCACATCATAGAAAAAAATTTGCATAAATGCTGCAAGCTGCAATCGTTTTGCAAGCTAAAAGCTGAAATTATGAGATAATTTCTCATACTTCTTACTCTCCTCAACCAGAAAGAGATAGAAAAGGTTTTGCATAAGATGACCTCTTGTATTTGGCTCTTCAAAGAAATGCCAATTGTGAAACTATTTCTGCTCTTGGGTGTCAAAGTTTCCCTGAGTTTCCACCCCATGAACAGAGGAAAAAGCTAGTAAAGGCAGAATTAAAGTGAATGTGTGTGCACATAACAAATATCAGAGAATCACAGAACCATTCAGGTTGGAAAAGATCCTTGGGATCACTGAGTCTGACCATCAGCCCTACCCTACAAAGTTCTCCCCTACACCATATCCCCCAGCATCCCATCTAAATGACCCTTAAACACATCCAGGGATGGTGACTCCACCACCTTCCTGGGCAGCCTATTCCACTCTCTGACCACTCTTTCTGTCCCAGCTCCTTCAGTCGCTCCTCACAGGATTTGTTCTCCAGGCCCTTCACCAGCTTCGTTGCCCTCCTCTGCACTCGCTCCAGCACCTCGATATCTCTCTTGTATTGAGGTGCCCAAAACTGGACACAACACTCCAGGTGTGGCCTCACTAGTGCAGAGCACAGGGGGACTGTCACCTCCCTACTTCTGCTGGTCACACCATTTCTGACACAAGTCAGGATGCCATTGGCTTTCTTGGCCACCCGGGCACACTGCTGGCTCATGTTCAGCTGCTTGTCAATGAGAACCCCCAGATCCTTCTCTCCCAGAAAGCTCCAGCCACACCTCTCCCAGCTTGTAGCCATGCAGGGGGTTGTTGTGGCCCAAGTGCAGGACCTGGCACTTGGCCTTGTTGAAGCTCATCCCGTTAACGTTGGCCCACTGATCCAATCTATCCAAGTCTCTCTGTAAAGCCTCCCTATCGTCATGCAGATCCACACTCCCACTTACCTTGGTGTCATCTGCGAACTCACTGATGACACACTCTGTGTCCTTATCAATAAAGATGTTGAACAGAAATGGTCCCAACACTGAGCCCTGAGGAATACCACATGACCGCCCGCCCACTGGATTTAGCTTCATATAGCCAATATAAATTAATATAAAATATTAAAATATATTTATCCATTAAATCTATATACATTCATATTAAATATAAATGTACCAAATATAAATAAAATATTTGTCAGGAAAGTGAGAAATAAAGATATTAATGAGATGGTTAATACTGGAGGTATGATCACCAGGTTCCATTTCCATGGTCTTAATCTGGATTTCCAGGAGTATGTTAATCTTAACATTCTGATACTCATTTTTGAAATGTTGCCATGAATCAGAGAAACTGATATAGACTAAAACTGTGATTATCCCTTGTTAAGCTTAGCAGAGCAACCCTCAGAATTCTGTCAGGATTCCCTGCTTGTGCCAGGGTGACCAGACCAGCCAGTTAAAGGCTGCAATGCCCAGAAACAGCCTGAATTAATCACTTGCTTTGCAGGTGGGCTCCCTTGAGCAAGCAATGCTGGATGCACTGGTGTTGGACAGAGTGGATTTTGTGAAATTACTCATAGAAAATGGAGTAAGCATGCATCGTTTTCTCACCATCTCCCGGCTAGAGGAATTGTACAATACGGTAGGACCAACCTAAGGCAACTTTTCTATCTCTATATTCATTGTTCTACCTCCCACTCATATTATAATGACATGATGATGCACAAAGTAGCCAACACCTGCAGAAATTGCCCATGTTAGAAGTGCACATTGTCTTTTAGTTTTGTCTCTCATATAATGGAACACACTGTGTCTTGCTCACCTAATCTGCTGTATGGATTTTGCAAAACATGGATTAAGCCTCACACAGTACCAGCTGATTTCTGGTCATTGTAATTTCAATATGATAGACCTGAGATTTAGACAGATGGCACTGTCTGGAAGACAATAACTGGCAAGTTAGGACCTGTAGGAGGGTGATATATGATTCCTGACAGTATGAGCCCTTACCGTTTCAGAAAAATCCTGCAACTGTTAATGAAGCTCAGCCACTAGAAAACAAGTAGAAGCAAAGTTCTTGAGATAATATATTGAATTTGAAGGTGAAATCTGATGATTTCTGGAGGTCTGTTTACAGTGAAGGACTTCCCCATGTCCTCATTGAATATTCCAAAAATTTTAGTTTTGACTTTTAAAAGCCTGTTTGCAAGTTTTCTTATCTTTGCCCTTAAAATTTGAACCTAAATTTGAACTGCACAGGTTCAAATTGCTTCTGAGCTCTCAACTGCAAAACACATTTTAGCATTCGCATCATTATTGCTTACCAAAAGAAATCAGTAAGTTCAAATTGCTTAAGTGGTATGGAAAAAAGTCTTAAAGCATTGTCTATTTTAGGATTGCCAGTTCTGTCTGTTGGAGAGAGGTTGTGATATAACGCATAACCCTTTTCAAAAAGTTTTTTTCTGACAGTGCTTTTCAAAGCCCTGCCATCATAAGTTGCCAACCTGGGATGTTATCCAGAGATTTTTCACACTGATGGTGACCAGAAGTCAGTCTTTCAAACATGAAAAGTATTCATTAAATTTGTGCAAAATACAGAGGAACAGGTATCTGTGCCACCCTTGAGACAGATTCCCATATGATCTTTGATCAGCTTAAGCTATGTCTATCAACTAGCATCTGTGTATTAAGAACAGAATGAGCTTTGTTGTTACAGAGATAGACATTTTAGTTCTTGTACCAAAGCAAATTTTTACAGGGACTTAGTCTGAGGAAAGTCTTCAGTTCTGCAATTAAAAGAAGGTCTTTTGGGACAAATTTATTGGGAGCTATAGAAATCACCATAAAATATTCATGCAAGAGTTCCAAAAGAGCCAGATTGTAAAATACCTAAACTACCAGTTATGATATATGACCTAATGCAGCCATAATAGCCTTAGCACAAAAAAAAAAAAAAAATTACAAGGACATTTTAAAAATGCCGTATTTCAACATGAGCCCTGAGAGTGAGCTGGAAAACTACAAACCAGTGAATCTGACTTCTGCCATGGCAAATTTGTAAAAATGCAGTAAAGCATAGAATTAATAGACAAGGGGATCAATTTTATGTCAGGAAAGAGTTTACCCAGGTTCAGTAGGAAATTATTAAACCTTAGAAATCTATTACCATTTCTGAAGTCAACATGCAGGAGAATAAGGATGTTGCACTTGGTCCACCTGCTTTTGCAAAACCTGATTGACAATATTTGAAAACCTCTGAATTTATTAAAGAAATTTAGCTGTCATGAAGGGGCACTTCTGGTTTAAAAACTACTTGAAGGATGGAAAACAGAGAGTAGGAATATATGGTCTGTTTGCACCACGAAAGGACATCATGACCAGTGGTCCCTGTCCTGGGACCACTGCTGTTCAGCCTGATTAGAGATGATCTGAAAAATAGTAACTACTGAAGGGACAATGTTTACAGGTAACTTAGCATCACTCGGGGTAGGCAAATCTGAAGCAGCATATGAAGAATCACGGAAAGTCTCACCATGGTCAGTGATGGGGTTACATAAAATTAAGTGTTGGCAAGTGCAAAGCAATGTATATATGGAAACACTGACTCTGCACATCTGCAGTGGTCTCATCTATCATTAGTTACAACCAAGGAGACCCATAAAAGTCTCTTTAAAATATCAACAGTGTGAAAAAGCACAACAGAAAATAAATTACTTTTCAACATAATATTTAATTGAAATTGTGGGAGTCTGCTGCAGGATGTTTTGCTTGTCAGGTGGAGTCAAAAGAAGATTGGACAAATTCACAGACTATGCATGCTGTTAGTGGCATTCAGGTGAGACAGCCTAGATGATGCAATGTGGAGCTCAGGGCCTCTCTGAGTCACCAGTGGTGGAAATGGAGTTCCTGCAGGAAGGGTGACACTTAAGCAGCTGTTTTCCTTTCCACTCTCTCCCAGAGGCTGTGCATGTTGTGCTGCTTTCCTGCTTTGCCTAAGACAGGAGCCTAATCTGGTATACAGGACCTTAGTTTTCATCCAGTATGGCAGCTCTTCTGGTTTTCTTACTGGAGGGTTTTGTACAAAAGAGAAGTCAGATGAAATTAAGTTCTTGTAGTTGATTTTCTTTGTTTTTAACTGATAACACTGTACAGTTGAAGTGCTCTCAGTTGCCAGATTTTAAACTACTAATGTGAGAAAGCCATTTCAGCATTTACATCTTGCAGGTCTTTTGATAATGCAAAACTATTTTATTCTTATTTATTTGTCCTTTGCAGAGACATGGACCGTCCAACACTCTCTATCATCTTGTCAGGGATGTCAAAAAGGTAAGAGTCCTATAGACGGTATGTTGGGAGATAATGCTATGATTGCTTTTTGTAGCTAGATACAATCTCTGTTTTGCACGAGCTGTCAGTCAGAGCCTACTCCTTCCCCTGCCATTACAGAATGTCCTGTTTGTATGTACTGAATATGATCTTTTTTCATAAAGAGCACAATTAGCAAGTTACTTGCCTTGCTTTCTCTGTGGTTTTAGATGCTTGGGTAATAGTGCTTCTGCTAGCATAATTGTACGCTCTTACATACTGTGTGGATTTATGCTGTTGTCTGTATTTTTCCATACCTGCAGCTATTGTCAAAGCTAATTTCCATGGTTTTAGTTTACTTCCAAACCTAAAATACCCTTATCCTTGTGGTAGATCCTAGTTTATTGAAACAGTTCCTCCTTATGTGTGGTGTGGTATGTTGTAGACATCTCCCTCAGCAGAAATATACCAAAAAAAGTGGTATGACTTCCCCTCCCCCCTTATAAAGTTAATTCCAAACATCTTGAATTATAAAGAACCGTTAGGAAGGCAGGACAGAAACACAGAAAAGTATAGTGACAGGGAGGAAATACCAAATACCTTTAGCAGTGTGTTCAGGATTAAAAGTGTTACAGCAGCAGCCAGTGAATGAAAATCCCTTATCCTCTAACTATATGGATCAAGTAAGGAGATTGAGTCTGCAACTGACCTCATCAGCTTGAGTATTCTCCCAAAGCATGCACAGATTACAACCTTGCACATTACATAAATTGGACCTCAAGGGTAGCATACTTGAGAAAGGAGATTTCTGTATATAGGACTGGACAGAGGATGGAAAAAAGGAGATTTTTTTGTAAGAGCACAGATTTTAGTGGTTTCTTTTGTCACTGACAGCTGAGCAGAACCAAAGGCAACTACAGGGTGGGAGTTGCAATGCTGCATGTATCATCTTTCTGTTAAATAATGCTACAGAATAATCAGTAGTTATGTTTAGGAACATTTCTTTAATTAGTGTGTTACATGGCATCATCATTGTTCAATTATATTTAGTAATTAAGTGGCCATCAAAAAGTGTGAAATGACTATATAGGAAACTGAAACATTTTTATGCACAGATCCCCTTTTATGGAGCAGACTAAAGCTAGAATGCATTTAGAATGGCTACTTCTCTTGAAGTCCAAGATACCAGAATATTATTTTACTAAATATGCAGTTACTTATGTGTCTATAAGAGTTCGAGGCAAACTTCATCTGTCTTCTTTAAAATATATTCTTTTTCAAACTCCTCTCCCCAGCATCATTTTCAAAGTCTTCCTTTGAAGGCATAGCAATTTATATGTAAGTGACTCAATAATATCTTTTTCTGAGTCCCTAACAAAAGCTGTATTTTTAAAGGAGCTCTTGGAAAAAAAAAGCATCAGAATATGCAAAGATGATCAGTACTCATAGGTATATATGGATAGACATTGGTATTAAATAAATTTACACTGTATTTAATGACTTTATTTGTTCCACAGTGATTGCTAAATGTTAGGTGGTGGTAATTTTTTCATAAATTCATCTTTCTGTCCTCTGTCCATAGCTAAAGTCTCCAGTAACTTCCACTACATGAAGTCAACATATTAGAATATAGTTAAGGGCTTTAGAAACAGTCTAGTGCAGCCCTCTAGCACCTTCATCAGAAAACTGAATCTCTTGGGCTGTATTTCTCATTTAGTCAGTGATAAGGAACAACTGTGGTTCACTTGGTGAAAAGTGACAGCCTGCCACAGCCCTGCCGTCTCAGCAGATCCCTTACCAGTCAACCAAGCTGCAAATCAGCAAGCAGATCTGACAACAGTTTAAATGAAAACACATCCTTAGAAATAACTTCTTAATGGACATCACTATTTGACAGTTAAGTGGCCCACTGTGAATGAAAAACAGATCACACTGCTGATGCATGGTTTTCTGAGTTTATATATATTTTGATACCAGATACCTAACCTCTCAGATTTAATTACAGTATCACAAAATATAAATACAAAAAATATAATATGTCACCTTGAGACAACACTTAAAGGATATGCATACTCTGTACTTTTTATGCATACATCCTAGTTTTAAAACCTGCACTATTTAAAGGGGTGTTATGCTATAAAAAGTTATTTAAATCTTCATCCATCATTGTCAGTTCTCAAATAGAAAATGGATGCTTACATATCATAGAAGCATTATTTAATTTGATACTATCATATTACATATCTCTATAAATTGCTCGGAGGTGTTTTTTTTGTTTGAAAGACCACCCTGCCTCCTTAATATAGCAAAGAACCTGAACAACAGAGGTCACATTACTGCATCCTGTTTGTGGCAGCTTAGTCACACAGGTGCTCACTCAAACCTGTAAGACAATGATTTATTTTCTCTTTGAATTTCCAAATATCACTCTGGAAACTGTTAGCCTGGGCAGCATATTGTAAAGGCCTGGAGACACAGTCTTAAAGAATTTACAATAATCAGAGCGCACTTAAATTCTGCGGATATTAAAAAGTCAAAGTACTTCTTAATTACTCTGCTTTAGCGATAACTGCGCTCATCTTTTCAGTCTTTTCAATTCCATAACAACATACGGGGACAAATCGTAACTGCATAAGTCTGCATCGTTTACATCGTGGCCTTTTTGACACCTCCTGTCAAGGATACAGAATTTAACGGAGTTGACTTCCTTCCTTAGACGTTACGAGCCGATGCATATAGACTAAGCAGGGAGAAACAGTGACCACTTGACATCCTGTCTGTAAGTGGAGGTTGCCCTCTAGAGGTTGCTTTTAAAAAATCCCTCCCTGATTCAACTAGCTAATAAAGATGAGTAGAAATTAACAGATTGATTTTTTTCTTTAAGCCAAAAGTTGTATATAATCAATATATCTTACTCCCACTCTGGGGTGATAAAAATTTTCAAAGTTTTTTATTTTGGACTGCCACTATATGTCTACATTTCCAAAGAACTAACAAGCAATATACAGAATTTTGAAAATATTCTTTTTTCCTCAGCATACAAAATCAGAGGCTTGCTACCTTCTGTATATAAAATGCACCTGAAGTGAAAAAATACTATAACTGATTATCTACAGTTTAAAGTTGAAAAATATTCAAAAGAATAATGCATTAGCATTGAAGAGCTCGTTCCATCATTAAAAGATTAGTTGACTGTTAACCAGGATACCTATCATAACTGAAAATCAAACCTTCTTCTCTGTCATTCCTGACCACCTTGGCTGTAGTAGAACTAACCTATCCAAATTTTTGCTGTTCTCAGAGGGGTTCTGGCCCATTTGCACCACTGTGCTTCATTTACAAGCAGACTCACTGCTGCCAGGGTAGGTCAGGGTATCTGCTGATACAGCAAATGTTTTGGCACAGGCATAACTCCTCTCACAAGGATGATCCAATTGGCTTTACTAGGGCTGCTCACTTCAGAAAGGTAATTGTGTGTTAACATGGAGCTATACAGATGTGTATGTCTATAAAATGTGTATTTCTGCTGTGAATTTGTGAGTTTTCTTTAGTAAAGTGTTTCAATATTATCTGGGACGTTTAGATGCATCTTTTAATAAAGTTACTATATTAAAAATTTTTTTATCAAAATCCATTTATCACATCTCTAGATCAGAAAAATTGTATCAAGAAACTCATGCTTTTTAACACCTGCAGCACCCTGATGCCTGTTGTGCTTTCTTAATTGCTCAAGGGTTTTTTGCCACTTAATAATATCAAAGCATTCAATTTTAGTGTCTTACATTAAGGCAGCAGGAGTCTGTTGAACAACTATAACTCTGTCTTGGAGCTACAACTCCCACTTCTGTCAGTGCCTTCATCCTTGTTCTAGTAAAACTGTCATTGCCTTAAGCATTCTGGAGAGAGAACATTTTGGAAGAAAAACAAACAAACAACAAACAAACAACCTAGCATGATTTAATTTTTAGATTTATATCGTTTTTCAGTTCAGAATAAAAATGATTGGGTTCAAATAAACTAAGCGAGTATGCATTCCTGCAAATCATAGTGATTCCCCTGCCCATCAGATTAGCAAAGAGTAGGAAGCATGCAAAAATATATGCTAAGGGACATTACTGAAAAATAGTTGGCAACTCAATTTTTGCCATTAAATTTGCTTGATCTTCTGTCCCTTTGAATGCCAGCCCATTGCTAGCCATGTTACATCACAGCACTACCTCCCTCTCTTCTTACTCAGCTTTTCAGAGGGTTGTTTGTACCATGGTGAGCAGGGAGGGAAATAAGCATCACTCCTTCTGGCTGAAGTAGACAAGGAGGGAGGATCTTTGCATACATTTTGTCTTTTCTGCAGAACCAGTTGCCTTTTGCTCTCCATTATTGTTTCTCTGCTCTGAATGTAATAAGCACATTGCAGAGAAGCCAGGCAGATATCTGTGGACATGCCAATATTTCCAGGAAGACATGGCAGTCATAAAATTTCTGTGTGCAAATTACTAATCTTCATTTGATGACTACATAAAAAGAGCTACAGGCTAACTGTAATCTGTGCTGTATATCATTATAGAAAATGTGATTATTTGATTACAGTGCACTGAAAAAGTTTGAAGCTAACAATTACAATCTCCTGGTCCTTCTGCAATGTTGACTATACAAGCTAATTTTTTGCTAGAGTAATTTTTTTCCAAGGCTACCAATCACAGTTCACAGAAGGATATTTTACCTCTCTTTCCACCTTTAATTTGTAGTCACATACCTTGCACAATGACATTCAGGACAGAGAGGGTTCTGTAGATCTACAGGGTTCTTAACGAGATCTCTACATCTGGGTGACATATTCACAACCTGATGAATCATGCCTTCTTTTCTGGAAGGAACTGCTCACTGAACCATAAACTGTCATCTGAACAATTTGGAGACAGTGATTTAGAGAAGGAGGCAAACTTTAATTTGGGGGCATTCCCTTCCTATTGACCCTTTCCTCCTGTAAAAGGATTGGAATTTTCCTTGTGAAACAAAGAGCAGATGTGCCCATGCTGGGGTTTTGTTCTTCCATTACCAGAGACCCCCAAGAGCACATCTGTGGAACCAGCCCACCCTGAAATTGTTCTGGCCTGCTAGGTGATGCATCAGGCTTACTACTGATGGAGAACAGAAATGCCCAGGTAACTCAAAGGCAGACTCAGACTCCTATGCAGTAACAGTCAATCTGTTACTGAGATCTTTCTTCATACCTTTGCAAGCCCTAAGCATGGAGAACTCATAACCTTAGTGTTGCCATTTTCAGGCTTGACAGTGAAGATAAGGAAAATATGTGCAAGGGGATTCACAAAGTGAGGGCAGTAAAATGTGGACATATTCATCAGTCTTTTTCCCTTCAAAATAAAAGATGTTCACTGAAGACATTGTATATATATATATATGTCATGTTTAACAAAGGGTAAGAAAGGAAAGGAAATGGAAGAGCAAGTATGTAGACGTCTTTTCCAGGATCCTGCTAATGACTTTTGCCACAAGCACAGTTCTCCCTTGGGAGACAATCTCCCTAGCACTGCTAGAAATTAGGTAGCAAGGTTACTGTGCTTAGAGGGACTTTCAGTAAAATATGTTGGGATTTCAAGGAGGGAACATCTAGAAAAATTGCTAGGCCTGTAGTTTACTTCTTGAACAAAACCCCGAAGAATTAGCCACATATATTTTGTTATTGCAAATTTCATACTTAACTTTCATACATACAGATGCATTCCCCATACTAGGTGTGGAATTTAAGCAAAGATATGTGTTTATTTGTACATAACCCCAAGAACAAATGCTAACAGACTCTTCTTGTTTCTAACAACTAGCGATAATAATGTCATGCGCTGTGTAAGCCCTGTAGAGTAAATAACTCTTGGCCCCCTGCCCTTCCTTTCCTTGAATATGGGAAGGAAACACTGCAGGATGGGAAAATCACATGCAGGAGCTGGTCCCATATGAACAAATGATACCACATGATGTCGCTTCACTGTTCCTTGGCAGTGCAGATGAGGCAGTGCAAGCTGGTGCCAGCAGAGACAGGAGATGCCAGGACAAGAGTTGTGGGGGAGAGATAGTGCAGAAGAGGTGCTATCTTGCAGGACTAGAGTCCAGCAACTGTGCCTGACCTTTCAAGTGTGCTGATCCTCATGCTTTTTGTTCTGCAGTCATGTTCCTTGTTTCCCCAGCTGAAGAATATGAGCACTGTATACTGGCATTATCTTCTATTACTTCCAACAAGTTCTTCACCTTCTTATTTAATTTATATCTTCTTTCCAAGCGAGAATATCCAGGTTTCGGTTGGATCTATTTTAAGGTGATTTAATTAACCAGCATAATAATACTTTCCTGATTTTAACTATTTAATTTGGTTTATTCTAACATTATAAAACATATTTAACAGCACTAGTAATAAGCATTTCTCCCTCTCACGCCATTCTTCTTATTTTCATTGCAGGGAAACTTACCTCCTGATTATCGGATAAGTCTGATTGATATTGGTTTGGTGATAGAGTACCTGATGGGAGGAGCATATCGCTGCAATTACACCCGAAAACGGTTCAGAACACTGTACCACAATTTGTTTGGGCCCAAGAGGGTAAGGAGCAAGTTGTTTGCCATCTATATGACTGCATCCTGCACTGGCAGAGATTACCATAGCTTCTTAGATATTTCCAGGCTGGGGGGATCCACATGCCCACGCCATTCAGGCTACAGATTCATTTCTGCTATGTACTTAGCACCACAGGCCAGCCACTGGAACAAACTACATTTTTTTATTAATTTAATGAAAAAATAATGGATTTCTGCTGCCCTAGTGAAATCAGGATGTAAACCAGTCTACTCTGGCTCTAAAATCTGTAATTATGAGTTCCCACAGCTTTTGAAAGACAAGTATTTTGACCTGTACCAGTAAAACCATAGGGCACCCAAGTTAGACTTGTAAAAAACTTGTATTTTGGTGGACACATTTCTTATCTCATGGCTTATCTTCTTGATTGTGACCTGAAGATATCAGGGCAAAGAAACCCATAACTCAAAATTGGCTTTATTGGCTGGACATGTCTCCAGCAGAGTCTGTGGGCTCATGTCAAAAACACCATTCAGTATTTTTGTGGTTTTCGTGTTTCACGGATTACAATACTGTGAATCCAAGTTTACTACCCTTCTAAAACATAAAAGATATTTATTGTCATCCAGAATGCCACTGACCCAATCTAGCATGAAGAAAAATCTGCTCAACTGTTCCCAGTAAGATTTGTAGTTCATTCTTTGACTACTTCACATTTTCATTTCCTGTCTCAGTTCAGATTTTAGCAATACACACCATTGGATATTGTTCTAAGTGGCTATAAAGAGCAACAGCTCTGTGAAATGGTTACAACCAAACAACTGAAATGTGTTTGTTTGTTTCCCCACACTTTCATTTTTCACTTTTGAGAGGAAAAGTAGTAATGGTAGATTCTGGGAGAGACTTCCTCCACTTAGTCACTCCATCAAGAAAAGCATTTGAGTAGCAATTTGAAAGATACTGAATGAACATACAGAGCAGCTCCACAGCATCAATAATTATGCTAGGGGAATGGCAAAAGAACTGATGTACTCCAGAGAAATCCATTCATGCCTTAGCAGTAATTCCTATCTCTTCTCCATTAGAACAGTCCCAAACTAGCTGTAATTTGTACCAGAATACAGATATATGTTTTCTGTTGTGTGTTTTGGTGAAATATGGTTAAACTCAAGGTTGAATTAAATATATAATGTAATTATTTGGTTTATTTATATATGTATATTATATTACATTGTATTGCATTACTTAGATGCAATCTGTAGTATATATTGTCTATTGTATACTCTATATATGTAATACAACACGTTACACATGCATATATGTATGTATACATTTACAGTTGTAATTTTTCATCACCCTTCTGGGAGAAATAACATTTTTCTAACTTTTTTGTGCAGCCAAAAGCCCTGAAACTGTTGGGAATGGAGGTAGGCAACCTTGTGATAAATCTTAATGTCTTTTCCTTCTTTGACAAATATATGCTATATCAAGATAATGTTTAAATTCACTGTAATGAAGGAACCAATAGTTGTTTTTAAGTTTTGCATGAGAAATATGCCACACAAATTATATTTGTCATCCAAATAACTTCTTTACTTCTTAGATTAAGAAACATTTATTAATAAAACTGTAACAATAGACAACAGAAAAAGACTCTGCCCCCTCTGTGCACCATTTTCCTTTCATGAAGATTTAACAGAATAAGGCCTTCTCAAGGCTAAGGAGAATTTCAGTCAGGTAACTATATAACTTCAAAATGTGTTCAAAGAAATGAAGCAGTTGCAGAGAATGATGCAGAAATCTTTATATGGGCCAAATTTCTATCAGGTTTGTTGACAATTTTGGCTACCGCAATGCTTCAGGTAGATAGTAGTATTTTCTTCTTTATTTTATGCAACAACTTTCCTTTTGCTGTCCACAGAAGTAACACAGAATAAGTCATCTCATCTGATAAAAGCAGTAGGGTAAAAATGTTAAGAAATTATTAGAACCAACAAAGAGCTGGAGAAAGGAGGGGTAAACATCAGATACAAAGGCAGAAATGGGAGTGAAGGAAGGCGATTCCTACTCTTGTGAGAAGATAAAGGGAGAAAACACAAGAATAAGCGGGGAAACAGTTCAGCAGACCAGAACATCCCCTGGTGACATGGACAGTGGGATTGAGTGCACCCTCAGCAAGTTTGCTGATGACACCAAGCTGTGTGGTGCAGTTGACAGGCGGGAGGGAAGGGATGTGCCATCCAGAGGGGCCCTGACAGGCCTGAGAGATGGGCCCATGCAGACCTCATGAAGTTCAACAAGGCCAAGTGCAAGGTCCTGCACAGTGTCAAGGCAATACCAAGCACTGGTAGAAGCTGGGAGAGGAAATTACTTAAGAGCAGCCCTGAGGAGAAGGACTTGGAAGTGGTGGTTGATGAGAAGCTCAGTGTGACCTGGCAATGTGTGCTTGTAGCCCAGAAATCCAACTATATCCTGGGCTGCATCAAGAGAAGTGTGGCCAGCAGGTTGAGGAAGGTGATTCTCTTCCTCTACTCTGCTCTAATGATACCCCACCGGGAGTACTGTGTCCAGCTCTGGGGGCCCCAATGTAAGAAGGACATGGACCTGCTCGAGCAGGTCCAGAGGAGGGTCACAAACATTATTAGAGGGCTGGAGCACCTCTTCTATGAAGATGAGCTGAGAGTTGGGGTTGTTCAGCCCTGAGAAGAGGAGGCTCTGGGAAGACTTTATAGCAGCCTTCCATTGCCTAAAGGGGGCCTACAGGGAAGATGGGGAGGGACTTTTAACAAGGGCATGCAATGACAGCACAAGGGATATTGGCTTTAAACTGAAAGAGGGTAGATTTAGATTAGATATAAGGAAGAAATTCTTCACTGTGAGAGCAGTGAGGCACTGGAACAGGTTGCCCAGCAGGGTTGTGGATGCCTCCTCACTGGAAGTGTTCAAGGCCAGGTTGGACGGGGCTTTGAGCAACCTGACCTAGTGGAAGGTGTCCCTGCCCATGACAGAGGGGGTGGAACTAGATGATCTTTAAGGTCCCTTCCAGCCCAAACCATTCTATGATTCTGTGATTCCATGATTCTGTGCTTCTGGATGTGGAATGAGATGGATACATTACAACAGATGTTGTATGTTGGAGTGGACTCTTAGTTTTGATTTAATGGTGGATTTTCCAAAATGGTTCTGGATATTGCGTGATTGCACTCTGTGTTCTTAGGGAGAAAGAACAGTTCAGAGTGATAGTACAAAGCTCTTCATCCCTGTGTCTAGATAAGGGGTTACTGACTTCTTAATTACAGTGCATGGACAAATACTTTTTCATAATTTTCCTGTGTTAAGTATTTTGTTCAAAAAAGGTGAAAAGGCTGGCTTGCAGGGAAGGTGTTTGACATCTTCAGTGTACTGTGTGAACTAATTCACTTCCTTCGCTGGTGAAAAAAAATTCTTTACAATTCTCACAGGATGATGTCCCTTTGAGGCGAGGAAGGAAAACAACAAAAAAAAGAGAAGAAGAAGTTGATATTGATTTGGATGACCCTGAGATCAATCATTTCCCCTTCCCATTCCATGAGCTGATGGTATGGGCTGTGCTGATGAAGCGTCAGAAGATGGCCCTCTTCTTTTGGCAGCATGGGGAAGAGGCTATGGCTAAAGCACTTGTGGCCTGTAAACTCTGCAAAGCCATGGCCCATGAAGCATCAGAAAACGATATGGTGGATGACATATCACAGGAGCTGAACCATAATTCCAGGTGAATTTTCCTTCATGTATACTTTCCTGGGGTAAAAATAAATAAATAAATAGATTAGATAGATAGATAGATAGATAGATAGATAGATAGATAGATAGATAGATAGATGAGAAAGGCTGCTGAATCTGCCTGAAATTTGCTTATCTGTACCTTGCTTTCATTTCTACCTTGTAAGGAAAATGCAGTCCCTTTAGAAATAGTCTAAATAGCTTTTAAAGAATCTGTCTGCCAGAGAAGCAGAGTTGCTAGCAGTATAACTTCTGAAATAGGAAGATGTCAAGAAGTCAGTGAAATATTTGTATTGTCTACATGTTCTCCATGAGGCCTCAAGAAGTGCCTTTTCAAGACACTGTTCATCCCAAACAGATCAGTTGTTGAAATCCTTATGAACACAATATTCAGGCAGAAGTGTTAATTAACCAAAAGGTCATACTTAGGTGAGCAAGCCAAGATACAAAATTCGATAATAATCTTTCCTGATGTTAAAAGTCTGAGACACAGAATTTTAAAAAGGGTATTGAACCCTCCTTTTTCCAGGAGATGACCACAAAGCCATGGGAAAACAGCACAGAAGCAATCCTCAAAGCTGCATATAACCAGAGGAATTCAGCTAGAAAATGTCAGGGAGGTGGGCAGACAGGTGGGAGCAGACAGCTGGTAGGTGTGGGTGATCATCACTGCTAAGTCAGGGCACTTATTTATATGCCTACCATTAGCCACTTGCATCTGAAAATGTGGGTTTCCATGTGTACAGTCAACATCACAATTTGCATTGGTGGAAGGTGATGTCCCGCCTTGCAGAGGCTATCAGTTGAAGAGGGATGTTTTCTGGACCAGGCTGCTTGGGCTAATGGGAATGAATGAATGAATGAATGTCTATTGCAGGGACTTTGGCCAGTTGGCAGTGGAGCTGCTGGACCAGTCATACAAGCAGGACGAGCAACTGGCAATGAAATTGCTGACCTACGAACTGAAGAACTGGAGCAACGCCACATGCCTGCAGCTCGCAGTGGCAGCCAAGCACAGGGACTTCATTGCTCACACTTGCAGCCAAATGCTGCTCACAGACATGTGGATGGGTCGTCTCCGAATGCGAAAAAATTCTGGCCTAAAGGTCAGCACTGTTTTAAAATAAAATTAACAGTCAGAGTAGTTCTAATAGATGGTAACAGCACTCACAGCAAATCAGTAAACCATATTTCAGGTGATTATTTGTAGTGACATTAAGCAGAGTATATTCTTCCCGTGTTCAGTTTTTCAGCAAGGAGCATATCACAAACCAAGTTCAAAGTATGTTACTTAGGCTTTTCATCATCTTTCTCAAAGCCCCCTCCAGCATCAGAGTTATCAGAATAAGAATTGAGTCAGGAGGTTAGTATGTCACCCTGCCTAGATACTTGAGGAGTCAGTCAAGGTTTTTAAAGATAAATAGAGAAAAAGGATGTATAAGTGAATTAACTGCTAGTGAAAGGTGCATGCTGATACAACAACCTTCCCCAGAACAAGCTAAAGAAAGCAATACAAATTGTCTTACAATCCCCTGCCAGTGTTCCTGATGACTGACCTGAAGGGACTACCTTAGAGGATCTAGAGGGTAATTCAATTTTTGAAGCTCTTTAAGCTTTACTTCCACAGTTAGCAAAACTGCTAACAGAGCAAAATGAGTTCTGAGATTCCATGGGCTGGAATCTCTTACCTTCACCAAAGTACTCACCAGTCAGTACATATCCAGGAATTGCCTCTTCCTCCCAGATGACAGTGAAGGACTTCTCTCTCCTACATTAACTGTGTGTGTGAAAACTGGTAATTGCTCAGCTGTTTTTCTGTGTGAAAAATTGTTTGGTAATGGCAGGAATGCTTATGAGTACATGCATCATTATCCTACTGGGTCTAATCCAGTGACAGTGATGAATGAGAATAAGTGCCTGATAACATTCTCATCATCCTCCTGTAGCATCTGTGTGTAAATATTTTCCTGCATACAGAAAGAAATCATTCTCGCATTTGGAGACATCTTTACTATCTATTTTTCTGAATCAACTCACAGGCACATTGCCCTTCAGGACTGCTGCTTTGTTCACTACTTGACTTGGAGATATTCAGCATGGGTAAATGGGGATTGGGGCAGCAACTCTTTTCCCACTGCATGCTTTCTTCTTTGCAGCATCCATCTCTTAAGCCATAAAATAGACCTTTCCTTCACAATGAGTAACTGAAGGTTACAGACTCTGTTTCCTTTCCGCTTCTTGTAGCATCAGGGCTTTACAAGGATCCTTTACTCAGTTTCTAGTCTGTGTTTTATTTCACTGAAGCTCATTAGCAGGGCCTGTTTAAAGCTAAAGCAGGCTTCAAGCTACGTGAGCAAGAGGCAGCATGGCAAAGAAATAAATTTGGAAGCATGAGTCATGGATTATTTTCCATGAACAATTTTCTCCCGTCAAAACTGGCAAATGGCAACAATGCTGAATGTAATTCTTTAGACTCTCTCCAGGGATGTAGAACACCAATGCAAAGCGGAGAGTCAGTTGTTAATCCTGCTTATTCTTAAAATTAGCCTCTCTGGGAAGCCAGGTCTGCCCGTAAGCCCCTCTCCCTGGACATATCCTTTTGCAACAAGCCAAGTGCAGGAGCAGTGCAGGCAGCCTAGTGCTCAACTCTTCCGAGGCTGGGCACAGCATTCATATACTCTAACTGCACCTAATTGTGGTACTTTCAGTGGTCTCAATAACACACATGCTGTCTGTTGATAAGATGAGCACAATCAATCAAACCATCCTGACATGCCGACAAGCTAACTATCTGGTTTCACTGTCATTTATGGAAAGATTTATAACAAAATCATTTTCCATGAGTTTACAACAAAACCAAGAAAAGCTATTGTCCTTGTGAATATAGACAGGCCACTTCTTTCTGTATTATTATGATACCTCTTCAGGACACTACTGATTTAATCCCAAGCATTATTCATTGCATATATCCACACAAGGTCATTTTAATGGTTTGTGCACTCCCACATCATAAGAGAGGGTAGGCAGAAAATAGAGAGCTAGCATTAATGTGAGCATTACACAGCTGCCAGGTTATTGCAGCAAAATCTGAGGGCACCACATAGTTAAACACATCAGCATTTGTTATTGCTGGCTTTGCCTTGTATCCTCAGATCCACACACACTTATGCCTTGACTACCTGTGTGTTTTAAGTATGGACACAGAGAGCTTGAGAGCTATTAACCCTCTCTGTAGAAATGAATACTGCTTGTATGTCATTTACATTGATATTGTCTATTGTGTAAAATGCAGAAATTTATAGGTGCAAGGTCTGAACACCCCTGTGGTCCCACCTGCCATTGACCTTATGCAATGTTTTGTAAATATGTTCTGGTATGTAACAATATACATCTGATGAGCAAGCAGTTAAAATATTCAAGAGATGCATTTGCAGCAATGCTAATAGAAGTTACTGCTTTTTTTCACTACGGAGCTCTGATATTAACCCAAGTGACAATACTCAATTGTCATAGAGACTCCCATGCATGCTTATCTTTCGTTTCCTAAATGTCCTGAGGGAGTTGTTCCATTTGATACAAAGTAACCATCATGACTATAATCTGTTTACTATTATGATGATTATTGTTATCATTATTATTGCTTTAGGTAATACTAGGAATTCTACTTCCTCCTTCAATCCTCAGCTTGGAGTTCAAGAACAAAGATGATATGCCTTACATGTCCCAAGCCAATGAGATCCACCTTCAAGAGAAGGAGCCAGAGGAACCAGAGAAGCCAGTGAAGGAAAAAGAAGAGGAGGACATGGAACTCACCGTAAGTCCTGACAATAAATAACCAGCCTCAGTGCTGTCAATTTGCTATTCCCACCTCTGTGGGTGTTGCAGGCTGTCTGATGACTAAATTTAGCAGATGATAGGATACCACTCTTAACACTCGCGTCTCCTTGGTGGGACTCAAACCAGACAAGTTGGCATCATTGTGTCTCAATGTTGAAACAGTGCATGGTGATGCTGAAGCATCATGTTGTGATGTAATATTCTCATAATTTGATTCAATTTGATGCTGTGTTGTCCGAAATAAATGTATGAGATTTCAGAATTTAAAGCACTCATCCACGATAGATGAGCAGGCCTCTCTGGTAGAAAAGAGTCTCACTAAGTCTTCCTTTGGGTGGAAACGCCCAGATTCATAGAAGCTAGAGATTTTTTTTTTCTTTTGGTTGACTTCATTAGGGGGCAAGTAAGTGTGCAAACAGGCCAGAAAAATTATGAAAGCGTTTTTCAAAATTCTTCATGAATATGCAGTCATTGCCACTCACTTACACACATGCAGTTTTTAATCCAATTAAGACATTAGCAAGCACCTAGACAGCTTAGCCCTTACTAAGAGCTTCTGCAGCTCTGCAGAATTGTGTAAGGAAGGACTTGGCTGTATTAGTAGTATATCCTTAGAGGAATAATTTGCACAAAAGAGAATCCAATAGCTAAAGTTCTGAAAACTATACAAGTCACCTACTTACAGTCTCTCATTCTCAGACTTGTTTGACAATTTTTGGGCAATTACCATATGAACTATCAGACATGCCTTAGCTTAGTTTGGTTTCCTTTGGTTTGGGTTTGATTGTGGTGTCTTTGAAAGGCTTAAAATGCAACCCCAGTTGTTCAAGGTCAGGATAGAGGCATGGAAGTAAAAGAGATTATCCTGGTTAATTTAACCAAAAAAAAAAAAAAAAACCCAGACTGTTTCCCACAGGCAAACAGCAGGAGCTGCCCACAGGACCCCGTCTGCAGGCAGGCAGAAGGACCTGCCTACAGGACCCAATATGCAGGCAAGCCGAAGGAGCAGCCCACAAGACCCACCTACAGGACCCGTTTGCAGGCAAGAACCTGGCCGTTGGGAAGGACCAGAAGCCAGAATAGCAGCAATGGGCCATTCTCCACTCATTAGCTGTTAACTGCAATTTACTATCCCTGGCTTCTGATCCACTTATGAAGTGCCTATTCAAATCAAATAAGCACTTTGCAAGCTGCCTTTTTCTTGGCAATGGGGAGAAATTCGGGGAGGAAGTCATTTCCATCTCTCTGCAGTTATCCCAGCTCCTGGTTTCTTGTCTACAATACTGTGTTTCCTTTTTGCCTTCTGATTCCTGTTACAAGGAAGTGATGTGTGAACTGGATCTGCTTTTCCAGATGAGTCTTAGATGTTCCCTGCCTTGTCCCTTCCATGTGCTGACGGTCGTATTGCTCTTTCCTGTCATTGACTCTGCCCTTAATTCCTTCAAATTTGATGCATCATTCTAGTGAAGTTTCAGACACTTGTAACCTTTTCTATGAAATAAGAACTGTTTCCATGGAGTCCAGCAAGTTTAGAAATAATATACTTGGTACACTAGTTAATATTTCTGTATATAATCTATACTGTGCATTAGGACACCTTTGCATATATTTCTGTGGTTAGATGCCATAGCCAGTTATATTTAGTCATCTTCAGGTACTGTGTCAGGATGAGTGTTCCTACCTGACATGTTTTAAATACAAGAAAATATTTTAGATTAAAATTTTGCATTGTTCCAGCCTCAGTCAAATGGTCTGGCGTAAATTATCACAGGTCTCTTTTTCACTGATGAGAGGATGCCTGCAAGAATGTTTGGGAAGTGTGTTTGTGAAGTTTCCCTTTAGCCACACACTATGGATAAGGATACCTTATTCATAACCAAGATTAATAATATATTGTGACTTCCCAAATGTTTATTCAGTTGCTGAACTGGCTCAGTATATCGGGCACTCACCCTAACCATAGCTTGCAACTCTTGTATTCAGGATGACCTGCACATTTTTCTCCACATTCTTCTTTTCAGGACTGATTTGTGTGTGTGTGTGATTACTACAGTTTTCTTTTATTCATTTACTCTAATTGGCACATGATTACTTAAAATATTTTGAAAATTTTTCAGTGGTTTGGGTTTCTGAGCTTTGTTCAGCTTAAAACTTAAACAAACTAAATTGATGAACTAAAAATAATTTTGATCACCTTAGAAGTCCATTTCTGGCAAATAATGTATCATCCAAACAATCTATCTAGGTCTATTCTAAACACTCCCAGTAAAAATTTCTCAAGTCTCTGTAGTTCTGTAATATTGCACCCATATGCATTTTTATAAAAGTATTGCTAAGATAAAGAGATCGCACCTAGTCAAGGTCTGTTTATTAATTTTTCTTGAAGACTTGTGTGTCCTGCACTGCTAAGTCCAGGTGACTAGTGATAGACCAAGAGAATCAGTTTCTTCCTCTGGACTGCTCTTGTGCAGAGTGTATGAGGTGCAGGGCCACAGTGATTTTTGCGCTATTTTACACCTCATTTGCATAGAATAATGTGATCATACAGACTACAGCAACAGTGAAGTAAGTCTCTGCATCCATGCATTTGCATGCAAGTATGTATTTGTTTCACGCTCCTCTCAAAAGATCTGGTGGGGAGCTGAACATTTGAATATACTATAAAGATGTATGTTTATTCACTTCTTACTCACACCTACTTTCAGCTTTATAACGGATATATGAGTGCTGGGCACCCATTTCTTTAACACCTAGATGCTAGGCAACAGACTTGCCTTATAGCAGCTACTCACAAAACCACACTTGAATACTGCTCTCATCACGGCTCCCTCAGCACCAAGGAATTTACGACAGTTTATGCACAGAGCTGCTACTCATTAATCCTGAATATTAGACATAGAGGAGTAGGAGGGCATTAAAGTCTAAAGGCCAGGGACATTTTGTATTTGTACAATGTCTTGATGAGGGACTTAATTAATTGCTGATATTTAAGAACCCCCAGAATTCTCCCCTCCTCCCAGAATAACACTGATTCTGGAAAGCCATAACTAGGAGCATCCTTATCCCTATTCAGTGCCTTATTGTTTGGGTATTAGAGTTCCCCAGTAAATGGTCTTATTTCAGAACAGAATAACTCATCTAAGACCTTTAGAAAAAGTTTCAGTTGATTTGCTCATTTTGCTCTAATTTTCCACAGCAAATAGGAAGTTTGGATTTCCATGGGCATCACTAAGAATCTGAGTTAGGACATTTCAGCAGCAGCAGAGCTAGTTGTGTTGGTCTCTGGGTTCACATTATCTCATACTTAGTACGTATACTTGGCCTTTTCTCCATGGCAAGAACTAATCAGACTTTATATCACTAAAAATACGGTTCTTAAGATAGGAGAGGTTGAAGTCTACTGTCCTTGTGTTCCTGGCTCAACTCACCCACCCCACTGGGAGATGTTGCACACTGTATTTCACATGTCAGCAGCAAGGCACCCCTTCTACTGGAAAACAGTAGTGGGAGACACTGCCAGTGGTCACATGGCAGAAGTGCTTGCCCTCTCTTAAGGAGGGATTTCCATCAGTTTCTCTGAGGGTTTTGGAAACCCCCCATACTGCCACCACACAACTGCCCTGGCATGCTCCATGCTCAGCAGCCAGGATGACTGAACTTGAGCTCCTGGTACTTTAACCCTGCTTCTCTGTATTCACTTTAAAGAGCTACTGAGCACATGCAAAATCCAGTTTTACACACCTGTAACTCAAAGGCATTAAACCTTTTTTCCCAGCAGTATTTCAAGGCAGAGAATGGTAACCTTAGAACAACTACCATGGATGCAGCATTTCCATACATAGTGTAGGCTACAGTGGGGTATGCAGAGAGAGGTGTAGCATATCCACACAGCCATGTACCACAACACCAGTTCTGTGTGAATATGGGGTAGGTCTATATGTAGCATGTAGATTTTACTAGGGGTAAAATTTGAAAAGCCTATGATCATTCTAGCATGACTGACATTCCGGTTATTTAATTGTAAAACAGATAGATACATTATAGGATAATTAACATATATTAATGCAAAAATGCACAACCCAAAACTGTCCTGATTCCCTACCAGTTATCAGTTCTCAATTGCACGAAACAAAATCTGGGGGGAAAAAAAAAAAAAAAAAAAAAAAATGTAAAAACTACGCACACACCAATTGCCTCAGGCTAAAATGATGCAGTTGAACTGTACTTTACAATGTAGTTGAGCTGCTGTCAGGCTTACCTTGCATGACTCATGGTGAATCATGGACAAAATTTTGTATTGGAGAAAGATATGCCGCCCACACAGAGCAGTGTATTGAGTTATTTCCACCCTATTGCTTCCCCCTCCATGGGAAAACACATTTGTTCACATTTGACATTGCAGCTATTTTATTACACAGTCACTTCAGTTATTTCTGTATGTTTCTAATGAGGAGGCTTTTCAATTTCTTAATACTGTGACATAATTAACAGTTGGGGACATCAGGTCAAATCTAATCCCCAACCATCTCAGAACAATTCCTCATCTGTAGCATGGGGGAGGGGAGAGGTTAGTATTATACGATACAGTTAACTCAAAAAGAATTAGAACAAGGTAAAATTACAGCATCATTAGCAACAAGAAAACAATAGCAAACAGGAAATCAGCATCCATGAGCTGAAGCGTAAGTTCAGGTACTGAAAGAACATTATCCTGAAAACATTCACAAGTCACTGATTCTGGTGAGCACTAAGGATGTCTCAGAATTAGTAGATTTATAGAACTGTGAAGGTTTAAACTCTGTAAAATAATCCTTTTTACTAAAGCATGGCACTGTTCGTTTGTTAAAGCTGACAGCGTTAATTTTCACTCTGCTGTAAAATTTTTGAGCACCAGAGGACAGCAGAGGCAAAGCTTTGGGAAAAGCTACAGAAAACTGTAGTACCAGATGACAGCTTTCTCTAAAACATCATCAGAAGGTAGAGAGAAGAAAAAAAAATTAGTACCTTCTTGGAATATAGTTTTCCCAAAGCATTCAGATCATACTCCATGTTTTTTCCCAAATAAACAATCCCTGATATAGATCAAGGAATCACTTTGGTTTTGTGGATTTCAGCTAATGATACCTGGGGTTCTGTGAAGGTTATGTAATCTCTGCTACTATAGTTATATTCAGTAAGTTTCATGTTCTTGCATACTATCTGCTTATCTAATAAGAACACTTCTCTGCTTGACAGCCACTTCATCTTCTTCCTTTTTTCTGAAACTCTTGATGTACTTCTAAGGGGTTTGTGTGCTCTGTGAGAATCACCAAGAGATTTTTTTTTTTTTTTCATATGCATTGTTTTATCTACATGTAAGGTAATAAAATTAGAAATCTGCAGGTGTAAAAAGGTAAAGGAAATAGGTAACTTCATCAAAGCGGGCCACAGTTTTAAGAGGATCTCAGCAGATCAGTTTCGCAGCAGTGTACTTGTGCCCTGAATCTTTGTTCTATTTTATTAAAAAATGTGCAGGACAACACCTGTGTATAGTCAAATTCAAGAACATAAGGAACCACATGAAAAGTAATAATACCAGAGGAAAAAACTAACTACATAAATGAAATGAAGGAGAAATGCTAGGCAAGAGCCATCTAGGACCATACATGGTCCTAATAATTTTACAAATATCTAGACTGACTGAAAGGGAAAAAAATGTGGTCTTTTTTTTTTTTATATATCATTGCAAATTACTGTTTTACAGGACCAAAGTTCCACATAAATAGTTCCACATGAGGCCTAGAAAAAGGAGGAAAAGGAAAGATAGTGATTCTTACTTTTAAATATGTGAAAGTGCATACCCTTGTAGCTCACCTGAAGCTGATTAGTTAACATCCTGTTGCATCAGAGAGCACAGAGATAGATAAAAGAAGGATGTTTTTATTGAAAGACAGTATGTTAGGCATCTAACTGTTCTCTTTAGAGGCTTAGTTCCCATGTTTTTAAGTTGCAGATGAGAACAATGTTATCTTCAGGATGGTGAAAGTTTGCTTCAGTTAACATAAAAGTGCAAAAGTGCTTTGATCTACTTTTAGAAAAACATTATAGAAGCATTTAAATAAAAGCATCATCGGGCAATCCCTGCATAGGATTGAGACAGGACAGTTGTATCTCAGTTCTTGCACTTGCTTTCATGTGCAGGAGTGCTACAATCTACAGATGCTGCCACAAACTAAATAGTAAGAACTTGTTCAGGTCACAGTGACCTAAAATCCACTCTTAGTCTATTATTCACAAAAGAGTTGTTTCAGAAAGAAGATTTAATAGATCATGCTGTACTCTAAATACAAAGGAAAGGCTTCTTTTAAACATTAACTTCAGTGAGTATGTAGTTCAGTCACTCCTTCCACTTCTCTGTAGCTGACCATGAAGTTAATAAGAGTAAATAAAATATTACCTTCTTTTGCCTGTTAGGTTTGCATTTAGCTGAGGACTTCTTAAGTATGTGTTTCTGGAGCTCAGTATAGCTCTTCAGTGAGGCTGAATTGCAATGGTAACAGTGAGATCAAGTGCATAGCAGTCTGGAACTTCATTATGGAAGAAGCTAAAATCATGATCTTTCAATCCAAGGCCTTAATGCTGCAGTGAACTCTACTGGTCAGTCCTCTACATCCACGTGAAGTTCACTGTGGGATGATCGCCTGTGACAGATCCGATGATCAATGTAAAAAGAGTCACTGGCTTCATTGCTTCCAGTCCAGCAACTGCCAACTCATCTTTCCCCATGTTGTTCTCTCTCAGTCTCAGCCTTATGGACTTCTCTTTGTTTAAAACCAAAACTTACCTGTTTTCTGTCTGCATCTGTTTATTGTATAGAAGTATGCCACAAAAAGCTGTTATCAGGTAAAAATTTGCTCTCCATAGAGCAAAAAGGAGCAATATTTTCTACATCTCATTTTTTGTTCACCAGTCAAGGATTTCACACTGGTGCTGACAGTTGCTGCCAAGGCATTGCTTTTTTTGGTTTACAAAGTATTAAACAGGAGCTTCCCTGCAAAAAAGATAATCTGAGAACAAAGCATTTTATACCTAGCTGTGGTTCCCTAGTTTTGTCTAAAGATCGAGAAATCGGAGAAGTTTTAAATTTCCTTCTGAAATTTTTAAAAAATAGCTTAATTTGTCACAACAAAAGATACACAAAAATGTTCTTTCTTGTAGGCCATGCTGGGAAGAGGGAATGGAGAGTCTTCAAGAAAAAAAGAGGAAGAGGAAGTTCAGACCAGGCACAGACTGATCCCTGTTGGAAGGAAAATTTATGAGTTCTACAATGCTCCCATTGTTAAATTTTGGTTTTACACAGTAAGACATCTTTCCTGTTCTATTACTACTGTTTGGACAAGTACTGAAATTGGATTAAGGTCATCTTGTGTGTTTCATTGAAAGTCTGCACCTGCATGCATTGGAGGGCTTACCCATATGTAGTTTGATTAAAATCTTTTGTGGAGGTCAGCTAGCATGTACAAACCTGCCTAAGACTTTTAAAGATTACCATTTAATTCAGGAATTTAATGGTTAAAATTTGAATGACTGTGTATGTTGTTCTTCAAATACAATAATAAGTGGCAGTTTGCTACACTCAGCGCTCCCAAGGAATTCCTTATAGGAGAATTCCTAACGGAAGTCCCAATAGTAAGCCCAATGGGAGGCTGGCCTGAATTGGGATATCAAATTGTATAATAATTAATTAAAAAAAAAAAAAAAAAAGCAGAGCACATCTTTGAACATTTTTTCTTTGTTCTGTTTTGACTAGTTTACAGAGTGTATCTCAGAGAAAGTGTAAGAATCCACAAGGTAACAAAGACATGAGTAGCAGCTAATGTATATTTTTCAGGGACAAATTACATCAAATCAGTATAATCTCCCTGTGTTATAAAGAAACAGACCTCACAGATGGAGCAGAAAAAAACCTATGTCATGTATTTTGACTAAAGTTAGAGAGTATCAAAAACTTTGGAGGGTATTCTCACAGATAAATTACTAACTGGTATATTAAAGTTATTATGTGGATACAAAGATGTTTGGCAATTAGTCTTCAAGAGTAAATATTAATTATTCACTATCAAGCTGGAAGCAGGGATTCCATTAGGGTCTCTCCTACATCAGGTGCTACCTGATATTTTAATTTCAAAACTTGGATGATGGAGTAGAGATTAGTTATTAAATATAAAAATTACACTAGGATGTAGAAGGATGAGATAAAAAAGTAAAATGAACACAGAAAGTAATCCTTTCAGCCTCCTTGGCTGGAATATTTTATCCCAGTTCAGCTTCTGCATTATATGACGAGCGTGGACTGGTTTGAAGGACACAAAAAAGAACAAGAAAAATGTTTCAAGAGGTCTGTAAAACATGACATAAGGGGAAAGATTTAAGGAAATTAGGTTGTTTTCTCTGGAAAAAAAAAAAAAAGAAGTCTGCAGAAGGAATATAATAGTCTTTAAAATCGTGTAAGTAGCTGCAGAGAGGAACAAAATGGAATAATCTCCAAATCCTTGCTGAATAGGACAAAAAGTAAATTGCAGCAAGGCATTTCTAGGTAAGATGTTAGGAAACAGTTTCAAACTGCTCTGAAAAGTACTGTGATAAACTATGTAATAAGATGGCAGATTTTCCATTATTAGTGGTTTCTATCTTTTCAAAATATATGTCCACTATTGTACACTGTAATTAATCCTGTCTCAGCACCATGTCCTTCCCAGTTATATTTTCCATCATTCTGCTGAATACACAGCAAAACACAAAGAATGCATCCTTCTGTAGATGACTTCTTAGAAGAAAAATTGCCTTGCTGAGATCCAGACAAAACATCTACAGACGGAAGGAACAATTCACAGGAACAGAGACTAAACTGTGGTGGACAGCTTATGCTAGCAAAGAGCTGCACTTTGGCAACTTGCAGTAACTACTTGCTGAACTGTGTGGCCACTAATCAGTTAATCAGTCCAAGTAGTCTGGAAACTGCTCATCAGCATCCTAGTCTCATTATCATTTGTAATATGTATTATGCATAACCAGAAAAGTCTTTATACTGTAAACAGAAAGAAGTGTCCTGGTTCTCCTGTTAGTTCAGTTCTGAAATGGGAGAAAAAGGTCAATATTGCATTTCCATTTAAACCTGTTCCTACAGTTTTATGTCCTGAGGCAGGTCTCAATCAAGGTCACTTACTAAAGCTGGATCTTGGCTACAGTGAACTTGAAGAGCAAATTAAGGTCAATTTTGGCTGCAGTGCTTGACGAGATGTGTGTATTGAGTAACTCCTGGAGAGCAAAGAAAAGCAACTTTCAGATGAGTGTAAAAATTGCACAGCCTATCACACTTTTTATAAGTACACAGACAGAAATACTAATCATAGATTTCAAAAGAAATCTTCCAAATTTTATATTACACAGTCCAAAATGCAAGAAAAGTGACTATACTTATGGCTATTGTATGCCATTTAAAATAATGTGATTATCTACCTACCTACTATTACTCTATAGTTATATCCACCTTCATTCTTAAAATACACAAGAGTGGGTAAAATGTGGGGATGTTTGAGTAAGTAACATTTCAGCTCAGCACATGGGCCAAAATAAACACTTTTTCTCAACCAAAAGAACTTTAGCCTTTCTCTCTGATGTGCAGTAGTTTCAAAAGTCAGCTACTCTGTACTGTCTATGTTTGGTTAATGGTTGGACTAGATGATCTTCAAGGTCTTTTCCAACCTAGACGATTCTGTGGTTGTGTTTTGTGGCTGTTGTATTGAAAACCATGACTCAAAGGTTTCATCTCACAGATTGCTGAAGGAGAAGAATATGGCCTTCCTCTTTTAACTACAAGCTTTAGACTGAGATGCTAGTAGGATGTAAGAGGCCACATTTCTGCCTCTTCTGAGGAGGAATAGCAGCAGAGGGAATTGAACCCCAAGTAAGAGTCATCTTCTAAACATCAAAACATCTTTGCCCTAAATTTTGCATTTTGGGACCAGTTCACTTTATGATCATTTAAGTTATTGCAGTCAGTGAGAAAAGGGAGGGTATTCTCTCTCCTGAAACACTCTCCTGCTGGCACAATTTCCAGGTTTGTCCCTGGAATACTCCCATAATGAGTATTGGAGTATTTTCTATAGAATAGGACAGCATCCATAGGAGGGCAGGGAGCAACCAACCATAGAAACTTATCAGGTATTCCTGTCTTTAGTTTCTTCAGGTACTGTCCTCAAGGGTGAAAATGGCAGGCCCTAGCTCTCTGTCAAGCCATGTAAAAACAGAAAAAAGGAGGATAAGTTACTTGTGTAGTAGCACTGTCAAAGAATCTTGAGTACCAGCATGGACAGCCGTACTGAGCTTGATCACAGTGTGGGATCAGGACATCCTCGTGGAAGGCAAGAACAGGATACAAGTCTGAGGAGAGAGAAGGATAGTGAAACACACTATCTGAAGGGCTTGTTTCTTGGGTTAAAGTGGTGCAGTTTCAGCATCATTTTATTCTTCATTTTATTCTTAATTCAAGATGCTTTTTTTGCCTTTTTTTTTTTTTGCTAAGCAAAAATTTTCAGCAGTTTTCAGTAAATCAAAAAGAAATATATATATATTAAAAAAAAAAAAACAAAACAAACAACAAGCCAAAACCCTCCAGCACCTCAAAAGAAAATAAAGAAGAAAAAATGCCTAATTACACTGAGAGACTTGTGATTTCTGTCACCTTTGTAACATTAACGTCCCTGTTCTTTTGCCATACTAACTGCAAATGTTCACTAAAGCCTGCTGAGCCAGACCAAATCAATAAGATTTTGCTGATAAATAATAATTAATAATCAGTAAGACCCAAGAGGAGGTGTGTTAGGTGACAGTATCACCTGGCTTTTTGCACTATAGATGTTATTTCAGCTAGGGAGGTGTGCATCCAGTTCTGACTGCCCAGACAGAGTTTCTGCTAACTCAGATGATACCCTAGATGCTGATCTAAGTCAATATAAACAAAAAATGTTTCTATAAATTCATTAACAGCAAAAGGAGGATTAGGGAAAATCTCCCTCCTTTATTGGAGGCAGAGAAACATGGTAACAAAGGCTGAGGAAAAGGCTGAGGAGGTCAATGCCTACTTTGCCTCAGTCTTTGGCAGTGGAACTGACTGTTCCCTGCACACCCAGCCTCAGGAGCTGGGAGATGGGGAGGGGAAGCAGACTGAGGTCAGCACAGCTGAAGAGGAGGTGGTCAGAGACCTGCTGCACCACCTGGATGCACACAAGTCTGTGGGACCGGATGGGTGACACCCAAGGGCGCTGAAAGAGTTGGCAGATGTGCTCGCCAAGCCGCTGTCCATGATTTACCTGAAGTCATGGCTGACTGGGGAGGTCCCATGGGACTGGAGGGTGGCAAATGTGACACCCATCTACACGAGAGGCAGAAAGGAGGATCCAGGGAACTATAGACCTGTCAGTCTGACCTCGGTGCCAGGGAAGGTCATGGAGCAGGTCATCTCGAGTGCCACTACAATGGACATAATGGACATCCAGGGGATCAGGCCCAGTCAGCATGGGGGTATGAAAGGCAGGTCCTGCCTGACAAACCTGATCTTCTACTATGACATGATGACACAACTACTAGATGAGGGAAAGGATGTGGATATTGTCTACCTGGATTTTCAAAAAGCATACGACACAGTCACCCATAGAATTCCCATAGAAAAACTGGCTGCCCATGGCCTGGATGAGCACACAGTCTGCTGGGTCAAGCACTGGCTGGATGGACGGTACCAGAGAGTGGTGGTCAGTGGAGTTAAATCCAGCTGGTGGCCACTCACAAGTGGTGTTCCTCAGGGCTCAGTGGTGGGACCATTTCTGTTCAATATCTTTACTGAGGATCTTGATAAGGACACAGAGTGTGTCATCAGTGAGTTCACAGATGACACCAAGTTAAGCGGGAGTGTGGATCTGCATGACAATAGGGAGGCTCTACAGAGAGAATTGGATAGATTGGATTGGTGGGCCAACAACAACGGGATGAGCTTCAACAAGGCCAAGTGCCAGGTCCTGCACTTGGGCCACAACAACCCCCTGCATGGCTACAGGCTTGGGGAGGTGTGGCTGGAGCTGTCTGAGAGAGAAGGATCTGGGGGTTCTCATTGACAAGCAGCTGAACATGAGCCAGCAGTGTGCCCGGGTGGCCAAGAAAGCCAACGGCATCCTGGCTTGTGTCAGAAAGTGTGACCAGCAGAAGCAGGGAGGTGACAGTCCCCCTGTGCTCTGCACTGGTGAGGCCACTCCTGGAGTGTTGTGTCCAGTTTTGGGCACCTCAATACAAGAGAGATATCGAGGTGCTGGAGCGAGTGCAGAGGAGGGCAACGAAGCTGGTGAAGGGCCTGGAGAACAAATCCTATGAGGAGCGACTGAAGGAGCTGGGACTGTTTAGTGTGAGGAGAAGGCGGAGGGGAGACCTCATCACTCTCTACAACCACCTGAAAGGACATTGTAGAAAGGCTGGTGCTGGTCTCTTCTCACAGGTGATTAGTGACAGAACAAGAGGGAATGGCTTTAAACTGCAACAGAGGAGGTTTAGACTGGACTTTAGGAAAAAAAATTTTTCACAGAAAGAGTGGTCAGAGAGTGTAATAGGCTGCCTAGGGAGGGGGTGGAGTCACCACCCCTGGATGAGTTTAAGGGTTGTTTAGATGAGATGTTGGAGGATATGGTGGTTGGACTCAATGATCCCGAGGGTCTTTTGCAACCTGAATGATTCTATGATTCTATGAATATTGCTCACTATTTCCTGTAGGAGTGTTAAGGGAAGACCAGTATCCAGACCTGAGCATTGCAACCCATCATTGTGCACAAACTGAAAGACACATGAGACCAATTTCTCCTCTTTTTTATGTAGACAAGAAGCAGTGGTTTAACTTGCTGTCTCCTCTGTACTGACAGTTACGACCAGCCTAAAGAATTCTCGCGTTCTTCAAACCAGCAACTGGAAGAAAAGCCAGAACTCTGTGGCTTTTACACAGAGCAGAAATTATGTCCTCTAACAAATATAACAAGACTATAAATCCTGTTCTGTGAGGTGCTGAATGCTGAAGTAATCCTTATCAAAAGTCTCAAGCCCCTCTATGGTTGTTTCACCTTAAGTCTGACACTAAGTACACAGTAGTTGTGAGTAACATGCAGCTGAGAGAGAAAAACTGTATTGAATAAGTTTTCTGCCACGATGACTGAAATGTTCATTCAAATAAATTATTCATCTTTTCTGTGATTTAAATTTGGCTTAAGATTCATTTTCTGGTAGGGCTGCTGTTTGAAAGGCAAAGTAGACAGACAGATGGATTCTGGCCACCACATATCCCAGCCACAGCCATTCACTCTTGCTACAGCCCATGCTCCAGTGTGACACATGGGTTTCTCTGTTTTATGAACTTGATGATGCAATTTGTCTGTCTTGTCTTTTTTTGACTGACCATTTCATTACATTCAGCATGTAGAATGAAAGGAAAAATAAACTAAAAACATAATCCATGCTTTCTACTGGATCAAAAATTAGGCCAGAAAGTAGATATTATTTGAGAAGGAAAAGCAAAACAGTTCTGTGTAAAAACTTGCAAAAAATATAACATAAATGAATGCATGGCTATTCCTGGCTATTTGTTGTAGCAATGTGAGTAAGAATAGCAGTGTTTTGGGGAGGAATCATGGTATAGGTTAGGTCAGTATGACACTGGGTATGGGTATGAAGACCTCTACAACACCTAGGACCTTCTGGGCTCCAGTCAAGGATTGTGCAAAAAGGATTTGTAATGCCAGAGTCAGCCTAGGCTAGGGGAACAGGGAGAAAAAGCACAGAGGAGCGGTGTTAGAGGAGTAATTTTTAATCTTTTAAGCAGATGAGGGAGAAATCTTCACATAGGTAATGTAGTTTGGTAGTTGGCATAATGGTATCAGAGTTCCCATCACTGTGGGATGATCCAAGGGGACAGCATTAATACAACTTTATTGGGGAGGCAACTGGAGGAGAGGAAGTTTGTGCATGTATTTTACAGATTCCACACTGTCTGTGATTTAATGTGAGCCTTTTCAGACAACCCAGAACAGTGTCTGATTGTTCTTTTGTCTGTTTAACTCTGGTTACAGTGGAATTAGGAATATCAAATCATACCAAAGAAACTCATTCAATCATATAAATATAGTGACTACTGATACTCATTTTGTTTCTTTGCAGCTGGCATATATAGGCTACTTGATGCTGTTCAATTATATAGTGTTAGTGAAGATGGATCGTTGGCCATCTACACAGGAATGGATTGTCATCTCGTACATTTTCACTCTGGGAATAGAGAAGATGAGAGAGGTAAAATCACCTCAACAAAGAAAGACAGAGTTAAAAGAAAAATTAGCATTTTTTTTTATTTTAGTATCTGTTTTTATTATTTTTCTCAGGATAATTTTTGATGAACAGGCTTGACATAAATTTTTTTTTTTTTTTTTTTTTTTTCAGAAAAGCAGATGGATTGTTAAAAACACAGCACTAAAAATCTATCTTCCTCCATTCTGAAATCAATAATCTCTCTCTTTCTCCCACAGAATTTCTCTGTTCAGATTTCTGTGTCATGCACATTTAATAGCATTCACAAGTATGGGGCAGTCTTCTGACATATTTTAAAGCTCAGCTATATTCCTTGAAATGTGGCCCAGAAACTGAAGTTTGTTTCAGGGAGAAGAAAAGGAGATGTGCTATAACAGAATGGACATGGTGATAGCATGACAACTGAAAAGCCCATGTTTGAATCCCCATCCCACCCTAACTAGAGTTAGTTCAAAATTTACAGCTGTTCTTTCTGTCCAAGTATCTCATGCAAAGGCTGTAAATAAAACCAGCCATAACTGGGGGAAAACTTAGATCCACATTGAATATTGCAGCATATTTCTAAAAGGATTTCCCCCTTTTTACCTTGAAAATTTTTGCTAATTGTGTCAAGCAATAGCATCCATCTCCCTAAAGATGCTAAAGCAGACACATAGAACAGAGACAGAGCATTTAAGGTGGCACTTAGTCTGTAGGCTGAGTGAAGTTTTGCTGCCATCCCCTGCCCCTCATGGTCTTTCCCACTTGCAGTACTGCTGTGCCCTTTTCACTTGGCCAAACTCGCCTTTATTCCACAATGACACCGGAGGCCAAATTCAGCCCTGATGTGTGTGGGTGCGAGTCCTGTTGACTTCAACTGAAACAGCACATTTGTACCACTGGGCTGAATTTATTACCATCTAAATTTGTATTTTCTGCAGCAAATGCTTTTGAGGACTAGACTAAAAATGGTCTTGCAACAGCTGCTTAGACATCAAAAATTAATTTCAAACACTGTACAGTAAACTCTATATTATTGATAAAAAGAACAGAGGAAAAGACATTACTTGTGTGGCCTATAATGAGTGTACTTCACTAACCAAAAGAAAAAGGAAAACAGTGGCAGTAGCCACAGAAGGACTCTGCAACAATGATGAAGACAAAGAACCACTGGCTCAGTCAGTGGGAGGCTGCCAGCAGGAATTGTGTGTGCCATTTTTGTCTAATCATTCACCCTAAATTGTCCTTTCCACAAAAGTTTATCAAGAACATTTGTCGTAATGGATTTCTAAGCAGATGCTGGTTCATAGAAGATGAGCCTAAAATTCATTCTGAAAATGAATTATAAGAAAATTGTAAGAATGGCATTCATCTTTTTAAGGAACTGTATGAGTCTGCTCAAATGTTCTCAGCCTAAATATAGAAAAGTAAAACAAACAGCTTGTTAACTCACTAAAAGCTAGAAATTATTCATAGAAATCACTTGAGGAATAGTTTCAACAGTAACTCAGGAAAACAATCAGGTGTTCCAAATGATCTTAGACAGACATATAGAATGACAATAAATTCATAAGCTAAGATTAATTATTTTTGTGAATTGTATTCTCAGCTGTGGAACTTAATTTCCAAAACCGGGTCTAAGTAGTAGCTAGTTATCTCTCTGGATTAAATTCCAAATCCAAATCTTTATGGTTATTACTTATTTCTTGACAGTTTGATACACATTTTAGAATAATTTTCTTTAAATCTACAGCTTCTTTAAATGTGAATTTTCTGATGAAATATCTGTATTTCCTCCTCTATTCCAAGACTCTAAGTATGGTTATTAAATTTGAAAAACAGAAGGATATACATATATTTCTTCTGATTTCATGGGGATTTTAGAATGAGTGAGGTTTTCATCCTTTTTAAGTATCTTGCATATAGATACAGGCTAAGAATGGTTGAAATGAAAGATTTCTCAAAAAAAATAGTGTACATAAGATATTTATACGATAGGAATCTATCAATCAGCTTTGCTTTTGGCCTGTGTGACATATATCTGTTTACTATAGATTTCTTAAAGCTTAAATTAAGTCAGCTTAATTCCTTTCCTCTCCATGTCCTCTGTCCTTCAGATACTGATGTCAGAGCCCGGGAAACTGTTACAGAAAGTAAAAGTTTGGCTCCAGGAATACTGGAACGTTACTGATCTCATAGCTATTCTCCTGTTCTCCGTTGGGATGGTACTCCGTCTGCAAGATCTGCCACTCCGGAGCGATGGCCGAGTGATATACTGTGTTAACATCATTTACTGGTATATACGGTTATTAGACATCTTCGGAGTAAACAAGTATCTGGGACCATATGTTATGATGATTGGGAAAATGGTAAGAAATGTTGGTGCACTCCTTCTGTGTTTTGTCAGCACATTCTTGACTCACTGACAGTGTCTTTGGCCAATGACATCACTGCAGATTTATCTGTATTTTTTTTACACATTAGCATTTATATGTAAGCTAGAAATCAGTGCCTTGTTGAATCAAAATCTCAGCATAGACCCCCAGAATCAAGGATTAGACATTCCCTGTTCTGTTAGATAATGTATTGCTTGTCTTTCTCTGAGATCTTTCTTCAACAGCAAAACCATCCATCCTACACCTCTGTGCCTCATTTTCAGAAAATACAAAGGATGCTAATTCTCAACTAGTTGTAAATGAGGGTGGATTGTGAAGGTTAAAAAAAAAAAAAAAAAAGTGTTTTATACCTTAAGACTCTCGAAGAAATGTGTTGTCATAGGTATAATATGTTCAAAACTACAATGGCTATTATTAAGACTAACTTTTCTATACTTTGCTCCAAATCCCTATGTTCTTCCATCTTTCCTGTTCAGGTGTGTCCTTGTGAGATAAGAAGTCCATCTGCATAACTGCAGCCTCTGTTATGTGGCTACATCACATGTACACAACACGGCAGGAGTATGAATAGTTTATGTAATAGTAAATGCATACAGTAGGAACCAAGAGATATTTGCAGACAGATGTATAACTTCTGACTTTTGGGCTTCCTCTTTGTACTTTTCAGTAGAAATGTTGCATTAAAGCAGCATTTTGCTTGTATGAGTTAAAATGGCTGAGTTTACAGATACACACACACATGTCCTTGATATTTTAGTAACTGCACATGTAGCTAATATACATGCTTATGTTTTATATGCAGTTACACCGGCTTTGTTGTGTGAATCATGGCTGTTTCATGCATTCTCAGTTTAAGATTTCTTTTTTAAAAAGTAGAACATAAAACCTTTAAAACTGACATTCAGTAAAAAAAAGTAAACTGAGCATTAACTTTCCTAAATTCAAATATTACTGCTGTCTGATTGCTATATGGACAATAAACAGCAAGTCCAAATAGGCAGTCTCTTGTGTTTGCCTTACCATGGTCCTTAAAGACCCAGCCGCCCTCCTTCCTCGCCATTATAGGAAAATATATGAATGCATGGAGTAAAATCTCTCCTTGGTATTACATTAGTCACAACAAGTTCAGTGATTCCAAGCAGGTATAAAACTGAAATGCAAAATGTCCAGTCAGGCTCCCTATCTAACAGATGACCAGAGAACCATTGCTTATCCCATTAATTTACCAGCTTTCAAGTCCAAACCCACAGTGTGTGTGTTTGAAAAAGAAAGAACAGCTTAGGGAAAAAGAAAAAACAACACACAAAATAAAGTAGTTGAATTATTATGCCCTGCAAATAGGATTGTGAAGTGTGCTACTTTCTTTCAAGGAAGCCAATAGGATGTTGATGGGATGGGTTTTGGAGAGTTCCAGAGTACAGAGGTGTACTTACAGTACTTGCTGGAAGTTGCTGTAAAAGGACAGCAGGACAAGAGAAAGGACCAAAGACCAAAGGGAAAACACTGCATTATCATCTGTTTCTTTCCTGCCACACCTGGACTATGTCCTTCCATCAAGGGATCTGGTGGATTCTGGGACTTACACAATAGTCATTGTACAAAACTACAAAATAACTACCCTCCTACTTTGTTGTATTCTTCACAGGTGCCATGCACAAACAGTTTCAGAGCTGTGGTTCTAGCAGAGGCAGTCTGAAAACCAGTTCAATAATAAACAGATTGGCCATGAATAGCAAACTTCTAGTAGTCAGTGTTATGAGTGGCTGATAGGAACCTAGATTCACCGATAGCATAAACATTGGTTTATTTTTCTCCAGAGGTCAACAAAGAAAGAAAGTGTTTGAAATCAGCAAAATAATATCATTTCCATTCCTTTGTTATTCTCACATGTGTACAACAAAGCAAACTTCACTCCACTTCCTGTGGAAAACAAATACAGGAAAATTACTAGCCTCTGTAGGCTCAGCACCCACCAGAGCATGTTGAATTTAGTGACCAGAATACTCTGACAGTGTGTGCAAGTATTGAAGGAGGAAAGTTCTTTTATTTTGTGCCTTCCTATAATTTGCTTTTCATACCTCATCCAACCTTCCATGCACTCAGCAACTCTGACACATCCACTTTGCCCATACATGCAATGCCCAACTAGCTTGTGTAAGAGAAATTTGCCTTCTATTTTCTGGCCAACTTATTGCCCTGTGTAATGACCAGCCTATTTATATTATGCATAGAGTTCCCTTGGGATTTGCACCTGCTTGCTCCAGGCTGCAGTGGGCTCCCTTGTGTATTTTTGTTTGAATGACATGTCTATTTCCCTCCTTGAGTTCTGTCTTTTTCATTTCATGGTCTTGCAAGTACCATTCAGTACTATGGAGAACATCAAGATGGTTGTACATATTTCTATAGAGTAAACCATCACAGCTACTGAGTTCATCAACCGACCATATTCATCACCTGAGATTTTCACAGAATCATCCAGGTTGGAAAAGACCTTGAAGATCATCCAGTCCAACTATTCACCTAACATTGACAGATCCCAAATACACCATATCCCTCAGCGCTATGTCAACCCGACTCAAACACCTCCAGGGATGGGGACTCCACCACTGCCGTGGGCAGCCCATTCCAATGCCCAACAATGCGTTCTATAAAGAAATGCTTCCTAATATCCAGTCTAAACCTTCCCTGGTGCATCCTGAGGCCATTCCCTCTTGTCCTATCACTTGTTACTTAGTTCAAGAGACTCATCCCCAGCTCTCTGCAATGTCCTTTCAGGGAGCTGTAGAGGGCGATGAGGTCTCCCCTCAGCCTCCTCTTCTCCAGACTAAACACCCCCAGTTCCCTAAGCCGCTCCCCGTACGACCTGTGCTCCAGACCCTGCACCAGCTTCATTGCCCTTCTCTGGACACACTCGAGTCATTCAATGTCCTTTTTGGAGTGAGGGGCCCAAAACTGAACACAGGAATCAAGGGGCGGCCTCACCAGTGCCGAGTACAGGGGTCAGATCCCTTCCCTGTCCCTGCTGGCCACGCTATTGCTGACACAAGCCAGGATGCCATTGGCCTTCTTGGCCCCCTGGGCACACTGCTGGCTCCTGTTCAGCCAGCTGTCAATCAGCACCCCCAGGTCCCTCTCTGACTGGCAGCTCTCCAGCCACTCCTCCCCAAGCCTGTAGCGCTGCTGGGGGTTGTTGTGGCCCAAGAGCAGCCCCCAGCATTTGCCCTTATGGAAACTCCTGCAGTTGGCCTCAGCCCATGGCTCCAGCCTGTCCAGGTCTCTCTGCAGAGCCTCCCTACCCTTGAGCAGATCAACACTCCCACCCAACTTGGGGTCATCTGCAAACTGACTGAGGGTGCACTCGATCCCCTCGTCTAGATCATCAATAAAGATGTTAAACAGGAGTGGCCCCAACAGTGAGCCCTGGGGAACACCACTCGTGACCGGCCACCAACTGGATTTAATTCCGTTCACCACAACTCTCTGGGCCCGGCCATCCAGACAGTTTTTTACCCAGTGAAGCGTGTGCCCATCTAAGCCACGAGCAGCCAGTTTTTCCAGGAGAATGTTTTATCCTGAGCTGTTGTAAATTTTAGACTCAAGAGGAAAAAGATTACTCTTTCCATCTTTACAGTCTTAAGGAACTTTTTCACCTGCCTCTGCATTTTATCCAACAAAATAGCTGCAACTGGTTTTACTTCTGGGCACTGTGAACAAATATTCAAGTGAAATTAAGCAAGGGGCAGGAACAGCCTTGAGCGGTTTAAAAGCAGTGGGCTAAAGCAAAGGTGAAGATAGGAGGAGGAAGCTGAATAGCCAAGTTTATTATTATCTACTAATTTCAGTAACAGAATATGTTTATTATAATATGTTTTTCTAATCTCTGCACAGTGATGGATTTACTCCCCTTTTATTTGGGAATGAAATTAAATCACTGTGGCAAGTCAGGAGCGTAAGAGGTGTATCAGTTCCCTTACTGTGTGGGAATGTCTACATTTTCTTCTCTGCAATTAAAAAAGGGGAAAAGGAGACAGCTTATTTATAAAAGTGCACCAGTTCCTTGTTTTATCACTTTCAAATAGGTAGCTAATGAGTTCTTCAGAATGATTGAAATGGCCATTACCTTGTTAAAATAACAATTGCAATTTGACCCTACAGACCAAAGGGCCTGCTACGGTGCCCATTAGAGTCAGTGGAAACTTGCCCATCTATTTCATTGGATTTCAGACAAACTACTGAGGTTTTAGAAAGATACCCAAGGAGGCAAGAAGACAAAAGCTCATATACAGCTTTTAGAGAATAGCACTGAAAATGTAACTTCTTGGAACATACGGTCAAACCTGTGTGATTCCTGATCAAAACCACTGGAAGCATTTAAGAAATTGTCTTAAATTGCTACCAAATACTCATTATGCTTTTTTGCTTGCACGACATTTTAAAATAGGTATGTTATCATAACATCGTATCATGTTATACATTTCAACCCAAAACAAAGTTTCATCAGAGAAGAAAGGAGGAACCAGATTTTTATCTCCAAATTCCTTCCCTAAAAGCAGTAAGAAATAAATGAAATTATGCATCTTTCCCATTTCAGGATGCTCTCTGAGGTACAGTGATATGGAATTCCTCTTCGATTAGGTTTTCTTGAGATTAATGCTCTGAATAACATAGGAATGTTGGTGATTTACTTGTCTGTTTTTTAATTCAAGGCATTTATTTTCCTCTACCATGTCCCCAGGTTTTTTTCTTTCTTGCCTGCATTTTTTATGGTCCTCAAGACTTTTATTTTCCTCTGCTTTTTTTCACTTGTTCCCAGTGCCTTCTTTCTAGCTCCTTCAGTCTCCCCTACCACATCCCTGCCCTACAGGTGTCTTTCTCCTGCAGCATCTCTCTCAATAACTAAGAGGAAGTCCTTTTCTGTTTGCTCCTCTGTATCCCTCTCTTTTCTCTGTTGATATGTTCCCAGTGCTACTTTGACCTCAGGTCTCTCTCCTTGTGCTTTAAAACTGAATAATCCCTGCAGCAGTGCCAGATCCATCTGCTGCAAATGAGTTCCCTTTTCCACCAGCTCTTGTAATGAGCAACCCTGCTTTTGACCTGCAGCAGGTCCCCCATGGAGTCACCATTTGAGGTGCAGGTTGGTTGCATGCCTGGCTTGCAGGGAAGGCAAGAATGCAGATGATCCCAGAAATGCAGAGACTGAAGGGATTAAAACTCTTAAGATTTAGAGTTTTGTGTTGAGTTTTGGCCAGAGACGAACGTTACATCCAAAGCTGTGTAGTAACAAGCGTTATAACTAAAGACCTATAAGTAAACCTATAACTAAAGGTTTTTAAGGGATCTTACAGAACTCCCATTTTCTTCATATTCATTCTGGGTTATAAAGAATGTCTGCTGTACCTGCTTGATGCCATTGCTCTGCTCTCTGGAGGCTTCTAGCACAACTCCTGTTCTAATCTTCAGCCCCTATTCAGCACCTCCTAGGATTGCTGTCCCACTTTTTCCAGGAACATTTTGGATGGGTAGGCACTGTTTGCAAGCACTAATTAAACGTGCATATTTTAATGAGGCCTTCTACAATGGAGAAGAATAGGGTTGAGTGTCTGTGTTATCTGATTATTTTTTTTTAAATATGGCCTTTGTCAGACTCCCCTCCAGCATCACAGCTGATTGCTAGTCCAGCCAGTGTCATAGCTTTTCTTTCTCACTGATTACCACCATGGTGTCCCTTATGTTGCAGTAACAGGCTGTTCTGCCACCCGTTACTCCTTATGTTAGATGCAGCTTTCATCCTTTGCTCCAAGACAATGACTACCAGCTAATAAAATAATCCATGTCAGCCCTTTTGTTTTGATACACTAGCCACTAGGTGCCTATAAACAGTACACTATCTCGTGACCCCTGCCAAGACCAGGCTGCCGATTCCAGTGAACCTGTATTCTTGTTCAGGCAACAACTGGTGTGACCAGATGTTATCTTGTATTTTCAAGCCTATTCATAGCATTTAAATTGTTCTTAAGAGCAACACTGGCTAAAACCAAGAACACAGTAATACTGCTTCACTTCTTTGAAAATGAAATTTGTTATGTGTAAAACTGAGAATGGCTTTTCAAAATTTGTTTTTGAAAATTCTGTTTCTAAGATTTACAAACTTTTTTTGCAGCATATAATAATAGGAATATGGACAAATAAGTTCCTCTAATTCTTGTCCCTTCTCTCTCTTTCTCTCTCTTTTCCTGTCATTACATTCAGATGATAGACATGATGTACTTTGTCATCATCATGTTGGTGGTTCTGATGAGTTTTGGTGTTGCAAGACAGGCTATTCTCTTCCCCAATGAGGAGCCCTCGTGGAAGCTGGCGAAAAACATTTTTTACATGCCTTATTGGATGATCTATGGGGAAGTGTTTGCAGACCAGATAGACCGTAAGCAAGTTTATGATTCTCATACTCCAAAGTCAGGTATCCAACTTTGATCAGATGATATCCTATTAGATCATGTGTGTGTACTCAATAAATGGCTCAGGATAGAGGAACTCCTTCATCACAGAGAATGGTCACAAAAATATTTTTTCAGCTAATATTGGGGGGTCAGTTTCAGAACATGCTTCTGGCATCACTTCACAATTATTCAACCAGAAATCTGTAATGCTAAATTATCTTGCATATAAAGAAAGTTTTAAATAGTTCCTTTTTACCAGTTGGGTGACAGGGGTACCCTCCCAGGTATCCACCATGAGTTTGTTGGTATATCTGGAACATAAAAAGTCACTTCTTTTTTTCTCATGTATTGGTTTGATTTTAGACCTACATAATTTTTACCTAACTTCATACTGAGCATCAAGTCTAATAATACTGGGTTAGACCTTCACTTCCTGCACTTCATGAAGATCTGATCCAATGTGTTCTCTCTGTTACCTAGTCACTGCCACCACCTTTATGTTAAACCATGTGATGCAATTCTTTGGGGACAGTAGATCCTTTATTAGAATTTTGCTCTATTTATTATTTATTTATTGGAAGGCAAGACTGTGTTTACATCAGTGCAAACAGAACCAAAGCCAGCATTTCATATACTATCTCCTTAGGTTTCATTTGGCTGGTGATCAGGAAAATCCAAGTTTTCTATTTAAATTAAACCTTCTGGTGCCACACAGTGCATTACACCAAAGGAGAGGTGTGGTCATGTGAAATGACACTGTAGATGAGCAAACTAAGAAACACAAACAATATATCTCTAGCAAACACTAACATGCAACTGATGTTCATCGTTCCTACCTAAATATGATTAAGCTTTGGCAGCGTTTAGAAGTGAGTATCTTTTCCAGTGGCAGATGGCATCCATTAAAGCTCTGTTTAGGATATATATATATTTTTTTTTTTAGGATATTCTTATGTAGCACCTTAGGAAAGGTTTAATTTATCTTTTGCTTGTTCAGGATTCACCAATGTTGAATGGAAAAATGATCCTGATTTTTCCTGAACTGGTTAAGGTAATAAATGTATCCATATCACCAATAATCCCTCCGATTTAATGGAGTTTTGGATGGATAGATGTATACCTATCACATGGCAGATATTTCAGCAGTTCATTTAATTTCTTCTTCCTGATTAGCACAGAATCTTTACTGTGGATACAGATGAAACGTCTTTTCATGTTTACTTCCCCACTTTGTTTTCAGAGACAGCATGGCATGCAAGGAGGTAAACAAATATCTAAAATGACAAAGTTCCTCAATGAATTTAGCTTTTTACCTGATTCCTTCATTTTTATCCTTTTTCCTTTCCTTTTTAAAAATTCATTTCATTCCAAAGGCATAACAGCTGGGGGGATAAAACTTCATCTTGCTCCAAAAGAATGATAGAGGGATAAAGGTTTATACCATTAAAGTATGACTTCCTTCTACAAGCGGAATTTTGTCTGTCCCTCTACAAGTGGCCATTTATTGATATTGTACTAAGTAACTATCATAGTGCAACAAACATTGCAATTGGCTGAAAAAAATTTCTTGGTATTTTTTTTAATGAAGTGCTGATTATAGTTTAGAACCCCAAAACCAGAAAAACTAAAGTGTTCTTGAAATGAAGCATGTTTTTTTAGTATGAAAAGAGGGTGGCAGGCTCCACAACTTTGCATGAGGATTTAGGGATAGTCTTGTGTGTTATTCAGATGGCCAGTATTTAAACCTTGCAAAAAGACGCAGTGTGATTACTTCCTAGGCTTAGGAAAAGCAAAATTCCTGATGGTTTCAACTCCAACTATGTTGTTGTTCCGTCTGTGTCAAGGAGACTAGGAGTTGCAGCAAAAGCGGTGATGCCAGAATGAAAAGCAGCACCTAGTTCCTACTTCCTGAGAGACAGATGAAGCAGGCAATTAGAATCTGCCACTCTTTCAGCACAAAATATGTGCAATATGTCATGTCTGTCTGAGGCTCAGTTGTCTCAAAAATGTTACCTCTGAAATAGACTGGGAGTATGAGCAAAAGTTTGGTGATGTTGTTATACAATCAAAATGACCTGATTGGCACCCAAAAGGTTTCACTAGCATACTTACATTTTTTCGCTATTTGGAAATTTGTTGTCATATGTATTTTCCAAGTTGTTCTAAGCTAAATCAGCCACTATATTCATGTTAGAGTACTACAGTGTTTGTACATTCTCAAATAAGATAAACATGTTCTAAAATTACTATGCTACATCTAAACTGTGATTGCTCTTTATGGCTTGGAGCAGATTTTTTTAATTACTATTATTTTAGCAAAACAGAAGTCTTTCTTTGTGGTTTTCTTTCTATTTTCATATTTAATATTGCTACATTATTTGCAAGTTTGCAATTCAGCAAAATTGCTGATCTTGGATGTGCATATACATTTGAGCCACTCTCCTGGAGATTATCCTAGTGTCTGAGAAATGTACAAAAAAAGTATGCTACTCTAGAATTTCTAACTTACTTTTTTTTTTTTTTTTTTTTTTTTTTTTTTCATTTTCTGTTGATTTATGAAGCCTGACACTAAGGCTGACAAATACAATGTCTGGATCCATCTCATCAGCTGGCAGCCTGTCCATCCAGTGGTCTACTCTGGTTTTTATCTCAACATACTGCCCTGTTACAACACTAGCTAAATGCCTTGCTCTAAAATGATGCATGTCATATACATTTACATTTTCTAGCCATATTTTCTATTTTTATTTTTTAAATACATATGTTAACTGGAGTGTGCCTTAGTGTTGTGATGGCATGCAATCTTATCTTCGACTCAAAAGTGGGTACAGAATTATATCCTCTCTTCTGGGAGTATGAATACACTGTTCAATTATGTTGTTTATTATCAGTAATGTACATAAATACTGTATTCCTACAAATTCCTGACTATCAACCAATTGTAAAGGGAGTCAAAAAAAAAAAAAAAAAAGCAGAGTAAATCTTGTAGAACTTTGAGTGTTCAAATTTTCAGGTAAATTCTACAAAAAAAGCAAAACCAGTCTCAGAGTAGTCCCTTCTCAGACTGAGAGTTCATCACAGCCTCATTAGGTGGGGGAGGAAGAGGACCCAGGTCAGGGAACTGGTGATGGTATATGCAACTGTCTCACTTTTAGGCTGCCTTTCCTAATCCATCTGAGCCTTGTGCTACCTGGTAAGGATCCATGGGGCAGCAGCCAGCCACTTACCTGCTTTAGTGAATGCCTGTTGTAAAGAAATCCACAAACAAGTAAAATCTCTCCCTTAGTTCATCTCACTTACTTTGGCACCATTGCAGGCAATTTTAGCCAAAAAATTCACAGGACAGTTGTCACATGCAAAGAACTTTGCTTTCACATTACCAAGCTGTCTGCCCTTCCAGAATACTACTGGTACAGAAGTATATAAGAAATACTGAAGAGGAAAGGATTCTTCAGGGAGCAAGTTTGCTTGGTAAAAAATGTAAATAGATGACATAAATGGCAACTTTAGAAGTGACAGTCACCTGTAGAAAATCATCATCAGACCTCATGTTTTCCTATATTCAGAAGGCAAAGCAATGAGTGCTGTTAGTCAACACAGGTTTGGAGGTTTTGGTCTGGGCTTTTTTTCAGATTTGCCAGGTGTCTCATGTCAGATTTGCATCTGGATTTTGTTTCCAGATGACATTATTTCAAGTGCCATCTGGAATCTGAAGATCAGTCTGAGTTGTGTTTGTTCCCTGTGCCTCCTCCCTTATTTGAAAAACCTACATAGCTTAAAAAAAAAAAAAAAAAATGGGGCCTCCTCTTCCACTTGTATTGGAGGAATGCCAAGTAACCAGAATGCAGTTGTTTCAGAAGATGAAGGATGATTATACACGGATTTTTACTATCCAATGAACTTAAGAGGAAAATATAATTACTACAAAATATTTTTTTTTAAATTCTTTAAATTTCCTAGTCTGTTAGATTTATTTATTTTTTAAAGTTCTTGAAGGTTTCTTTATATAAATTAAAATTTGATATGATGTTAGATGTTTCATGCTTTTCATGTCTCCATAGGAGCTTTCTATAAAGGCTATCATTTCATGGATCATTCTGGAATTAGAACACAGAACAGCTTTGCACAAAACAGAATAAATCATACCTATGATTTTCTTTTGCCTTTTTTTTTTTCCTTCATCTGTATTGCAGCGCTGCACCACAGACAGTATTTTTAGAATTGTTAGGCAAAGGCAGAGGGTAAAATTTGTGCACAGAGTACACAACGATTCTGAAAGTGTCTCTGGACTGAGCTGCAGTAGTGTTCCCCTTCCTAGCACTCCTCTGAGGTTATATTTTAGGTTCCATTTGTTTGGATATTTTCAATGGGGGAGGGAGTGGAGGAGGGAGAAAGCACTAGAGAGAACAAGAAAAATGCAGGGATTTACTATAATTTATTATTAAAATACCAGTAGATCGAAGAGACACTTCAAAATAATTTTTAATGCGACTGAGGGCAAGAAGCAACATGTAAGGTCATATGATGCTGTAGTTAAAGCAGCTTTTTTTAAGTAACGAGACACTGTTCAATTCCCTGAATGTTTCTGCTGAGAACAGCAATGGTGTGAGATTCAGAGTTCCCAGAGTTCAGTATTTTCTCTGTCAGTGAGGAAGTGGAAAGCCCTAGGCAACTCACTTAGTCTTTTTTCAATATTTACCAGCCTGGCAAGCTGGTAAGGTTACTTAGACATGATTTAAAAAATTATAAAATGGTTTCACATCCTTTGGGTTCAGTGCAGATAAAAATTGGAAGGTGCCTATATACTCATAAACAGGGTGATGAAAGTGCATTTTGAAATGTCTGAAATGTCCAGACTTGCATTTAAAAAAAAAAAAAAAAAAAAAAAAAAAAGATGGGTTGCTTTGTTGGTTAATATACACTCATTGATTTCCTTATTCTTTAGAATTGTGATCATGTGAACCTATTCTAGTTTTCTGTGATTTCGAACAAATCAACGTGTTTTAAAAGTGATAATCCATTTTTACATGAGAAGTTTTCATCAAAGGCAAAAAGCTATTTGGTAACAAAGCAGTTCAGTTATGCACTTTCCTCACACCATTATTTCCCACAATTACTTTGGAAGGGTGAAGCTGGGGCAAGAGTCATGACACAGAAGTTTCTAAGTGTTGCCTCGCAAGCCCTCCACCCAATACACAGTAAAATTGAGCAGTGGCCATGTCCTGACAGTAATTACAGCAGGGAAACAAATTTTTCCCAAGCTCTGCTGCTTCTTTAGGGCTGAAACACACAGAGGTGTGGGTTACTGCTGTTTGCATTGCAACAGTTTCCTCACCAGAAAGGAGGAAGGGTCAGGTGTGTAGCAGGAAAGGCACATACAGGAAACTGTAAATGGGAGCCAGGAAGTAATACTAAGCATAGTAGGAGATTGTGAAAAAGGAAACAAGAGATGCAAAAAATATGTACATCCACAGATGTCAGGATTCAATATTTGAAAGCTGAGTGAAGTTAATGTGTGTAATTGAAATTAAAACTCCAGCGTTTTATTATTTTTTAAAGCCTGAGTTCAGGGATAAAGACCAACTTTCATCCAATGACCTGTAGGTATCATACTGATTGGGTTTTTCAGTTACCTGAAATAGTCATACAGTTATACTAACAGAATTTGCTTCAGCAAAACATTTCACTAGAATTACACAGAATCTGTATTTTTTGTTAAAGCAAGGCTGTAATCTAAAACGATGAGTATGTTTTCATACATGTTAAAATTGTGCCTCGAAAAAGCTTGTTATCACAATATGTTATTGTACATATTACAGAAAGTACTGCATTTCTCCAAACATAATTTAAATAGTCAAACTGTGTTACACATGAAAGGCATGTGCAGATTCCCTCAGGGATGAGGCACAGCACTCAGTGAGTGGAAACTCTGGCTATATGGAAAGCGGAGCATTACCACCATGGGAACCCCAGGACACCAACACTAATCAAATGGGTACCCAGTACAGTGGAGTCCCACTCAGGAGTGAAGCTCCAGCAAAAACACCACAGGGGTGGATAATAAAACTTACACTGCTTAACATATCATACATATGCACTGTCCTGTTTTGCTCATTAGTGAACTTGCTGATGTAACACAGGTGCTGTTGTCTGAATTCTGAGATCTGCAGCTGGCTGACACGTTGACAGTCATGCACGGTTTTGTGCAGATGGGGGGAAAACTATCCCATCTTACCCTAACAAGGAGATCAGACGTGCTTGGCACTCTACATACTTGGATGGGGGAGGCAAACTGTCCTGGGTCACTGTAACAATCTTCTCGTACCCTAAAAACAGAATTCTAATTTCTTAAATGTTAACAAGTATCTTCACTATCTAAAAAGAATATCATTGCTACTTTTAGGCTCCTGCCAGAGTCTTCTGTCTTTTTTCACAGAGAGAGAAATTTCTGATTCTGGTTTCCTAGAAGTAATTATTTTAAACAGTTTATTTAATAATGGGAAAAAAATCCTTTAAAGTTAATCTTATAGTTTAGAGATTGAAGAAGATGTGCAGTGATGTGCAGTGAACACAGGCTTCTGCATTTTGGACATACATCATACATTTTCTCATGCAGCTGAAGATGTGAAGATTAAGTGGTGGCTTAGTTCTCCATGAGGTAAAGCATGAGATTAGTATTCCCTTGTTATTTAAAAAACTGTTCCCACAACAGAAGGTTCAATAGAGAAAAACTTTTAAAAATCTTCAGGAAAGTAGGCTGTGGGAACTTGTCTTTGTAGGAAGTCTAATTTGGCCATTACTGCATGGCATAAACTGACAGGGATGCATTAATGGTGTGCTAAATACTCTGTTGCAAGCAAATAAAGCTGGAGATATAATTTTTGTCTTGGTAGTTGTCAAAGCTTATTTTCTTTTTGATTAAATTATCTTTTTTTAATAGAAAAAATGGGATAATCGAATTGTAAACAGACTTTGAGCTGAGTTTTTGATCTCATTGGTCTAAGGTTTAAAATATGCTTTTCACAATATCTCTTCTTGCTACAAAAGGCATTATTTCTTCTGTTTTTCAGCACACAAAAGGAAAACAGGTTTCATCAACTGATAGAGTGATGTTTCCATTACTGGTGAAATCATGATGGGTTTCAGTACTGTGTTGTGTTGGACTTTGTAGCTCTAAATCAAATTGTGAGCAAGTTAGTGTTTCGAGACACAGAAAACTCACACTGAGTGCTGATACCAAGAGGTATTGAATGTCCCAGTTTCTGCTGGGTGAAGGCTGAGTGCACATAGCCCCGCACTCATAGCAGCTCGCAGATGGCATTTTGAATGTCTAAATGAAACCGCTGCTTGGAGCAGTGCAGGAAGCATGAAATCAGCACTAGCTTAAAAGAATCTGCAAGCTGATGTATTCTGAGAAATAAAGAACGCATACTCTCAGCCTGTTCCAGTAATAAAATGTAATTTCCTAAGTAGGAAGGACTAGTGACACCGTGAGCCCAGACACAACAGAGCTGCTTGTAGAAGTAGTATTGCTTGTATCTGGCTTTGTCATTTCTTTTTTCATGAGCTGAATATTTTGGGAGAGTTCTTGTTTGAAGCTGATGTATCATGTATTCTTCTGTCCCATATGGGCTATAATGCTTCTATATGTAATAGCCTAACAGCTGTATGTAGTGCACAAAACAAGGTACCCAAATTACATGTAATACCATATGATTGCCAGTACAGACACAGTTCAATCCCATGCTCAGTGAACTAAGTTCAGAAGACCTTTTTGATAGGAAGTAATAGTTGGCATTGGAAATCATGGATTTGTTGACATATGGCATTGGCAAACTTTGCTGCCCATGAAGTCAGTGGGAAACTCCCATTGACACCAGCACTGGCTGAGCACTTTGAAAATTACCCTCTTAAACTTCTTTTTGATGCGGACAAGGGGAAACTAGCTGTAGTGCTGCACAAAATTTTCTAAGATTTTGTATATGTAAGCCGATTCTTCAGTTATTTTCTTGAAAAGCTGATTACAGAGGTACAGAGGGCCAGTAGAACTGAGGCTAGGAAGACATAAACTGAACCCACACTTGCAAATGCAGACCACTCAACAACAGCACATGAAGGCATGTAAAAAAAAAAAAAAAAAAAGCAAGGAAAACTATTTCACAATGTTTTCTCTCCCCTTGCTTCAGTAAAACGACATTAATACTGAGAACTTTTTGGTTCCAAAGTATTTGGGGAAGAAACATGTGGCAACTCTGTTGCCTACATGCCCCTTTACCTGGTACAGTATGACTTGATCATCTCCCCTGCTGTTCCTAAGCATGCAGTCAAAAGTCCTTAATAGCAGGGGGTCATTATGACTGTATCCCAGAGGGGCTTGGAGCAGTGCAGTGGACAGCAAGAAATGTCTACTCTTTAATTTACTTTTGTGTACTTTTTTTTTTTCCTTATACTATTTATCACATCTCAATCAATCAGAAAAGACAAGTTTTCACCATTAAAAAAAAATAATACATAAGCATTTTTCCAGGATTAAATGTTTCGACAATTTATTTGCACAGCCACTAATTACTACCAGAGTACCATGATATTTTAGCTGTATGCAACCAGGCAGCTTACACCAAGCATGTCTCCTGCAGTTTCTGAGGGGAATATCATGATATTCATGGCAATTAACACACAGTAACAAGGACTGCAGCCTGTAAAATCTGTGAGAGCAAGAGCAGACTTCTTGGGGGGAACATCAGTGCAACTGTTATTTGGAAGATATTGCTTTGGCAGGCAGACCTTTGTAAATATTTAAATATTTTGGAAAAAATAAGATTCATGCCCATTTTTTTTCTTTCTTTTGGATTTTTGTTCCCAGCTCCTTGTGGTCAAAATGAAACCAGAGAAGATGGCAAAATAATCCAGCTACCTCCCTGCAAGACAGGAGCATGGATTGTTCCTGCCATCATGGCCTGTTACCTCTTGGTTGCGAACATTCTTTTAGTGAACCTCCTCATTGCTGTTTTCAAGTAAGTGACACATTGCAATGTGTATGGACTTAGGGGGGAATAATCACAGACTAAGAAGGCTGCTAAACTGAAGATTTTGTCTGAGACCCATTTTCAGAAGATGTGAGGGTGAAAGAGGCAGATGCCAATTTCTTCACATTGTCTCATTTCCAGGGACAGACACCCGATGGGAATCAGGTCAGAGAAGCCAAAAAATTTAAAGTTTAGTTATGGCAGCATTTACTCCTGAATTAGAAAACAAAAATAAAAATACCTTCCTGTCTCCTTGGGTTGTGATAAGACTCAGTTCCACAGAGCAGACGTACACAGGAGTACATCTGCCACGCAGAGTTTTTTGCAATGTGAGATACTTTGAAATAGCTGATTGCCAGTGTGCTTTGCTGAAGCACAAATTTATTAATTTCTTCTGTTCTTCTTCCTCTTCTTGCAACAATTATTGAAATGTGTCTAGTTAAGGCACTGTCATACCATCTTCAGCAAAGTACCCAAAACCATTTCAGTTTGGTGCTATTATCCTCTTCTTGCCTTCTAGCAATACATTTTTTGAAGTCAAATCCATATCCAACCAAGTATGGAAGTTTCAAAGATATCAGCTAATCATGACATTTCACGAAAGACCTGTTCTCCCACCACCTCTGATCATTTTCAGCCATATGACTATGATATTCCAACACCTCTGCTGCAGATGGCGGAAGCATGAAAGCGACCCAGATGAGAGAGACTATGGATTAAGTAAGCCTTAGACAATTTACAGAATGCGACTTTTCAATGCCTTGGTAATGTCTAGTGTTTGAGATGAATGAAGGCCAAGTCCAGCACTGTTATAACCTTTCCAGCAGAGAACTACTTTTCTTACCTGCATCAGTTAGTTTTATCTGTATTGCCCAACCCTTAGTTCTCCCCCCAGCATTAATGAGGCTATGTTTTTCTGGGATTTTTAAGGGTTGTTCCCCACTTCGTTCCTTCAAAGCAAAGGGGTTTGTTTTGCTGTTGCTAGAGGTCTGTTATTGCTAGAATTCTCACAGTCCATCACACTTTCAGATCTCAGTTTTATTTCTGAAAATAGAGAGAGAGCATCCCTACTCTTGGAGCAAATAGGACATAGTTACCCCCAATACACTTTTTGCCTAGAGATGTTTGAGAAGGAATTATTTTGTACACACATGTTCTCTCCTTGACACTGACTCAAACTGGAGGAGTAATTTCTCCAGACACTTTAATAGAAAGTCCCATAGCATGATGTAAAGCCTGTCAGATTATTTTGATAACAGTTTCTCTCCTCTATCTGGTTGTTCAAAGTAGATCTCCACCTACCCTTGTGTATATGCCAGAGACAGAGACCTAATGGATGTGCATCTCTTCCCAACATTAGCCCATACACACAGCCCGCTTCTCTCTGAGGAGGGAGCTGGAGCCATGTGGTGGCCCTGGAGATGCAAGTGTAACCAGACTGCTCTTCTCCCACTCACATCACACTGTCTGCCACAGTCCTTGCTGCTGCTGGTGGATATCAGCTCTTTCCATACCAAATAGACACTCTGTACTCTCAAACTCCTTTCCTTGCAGTCTGCTAATTTGATTATATTTTTATTAGGTTACAGGTGGGCTTTGGCTCCCACCATGTCTCTAGGACCTGACCAGCAGCTGTGTTTAGATCTCATGAAATCAAAACACATTTGTGTTTGCTCAGTATTTGCCTGCTTAAGTGTTTCTGTCTCCAGAATCATATGTAATTGAAGCCACTAATTAGGTAATTAGCTGCACCTACCTGCTTTCATACCAAAGTGCCAGATAAATTTGAAGCCTGCATTTGAAAGTTTAGTCCACGAATTCCACAATAAGAACAATATCGTTTGTTTCACATGTTAATCTTAGCCAAATTCAATTTTTCAATTGTTTTCACAGAACTTTTCATAACTGAGGATGAATTGAAAAAAGTCCATGATTTTGAAGAGCAGTGCATAGAAGAATATTTTAGAGAAAAGGATGACAGATTCAATTCCTCCAATGATGAAAGAATCCGTGTCACTTCAGAAAGGTGCACTTTTTTTGTTTGTTCTCTCACAAGTTGGTTGGAAATGTGTTTCTGTTGCCATTCTCACACTTCCTTTAATTTTCTTGAAAAGGGAAACGAGGTATTTTTTAGGAAGTGTGAATTTCTTTTCTCCATTTTTCTTTTTTGCTAAAGCAAATGTTCCTCAGAATTTTATAAACATGAATCTTTTAACTAGTTGTATTAGAACACAACTGACATAGAAAGAAACACAAAATATTCTTGCATTTCAGTTCTTAAAGCAGAACTTTAGGGCACAAGTGAACAGAACACAATGGGAGAGTAAATGAGAGTTCCTCAATGAAAACTACAGCTTTACTACTGACCTACTAGTCATTCAGATAAAGAGTGAGCTTTGTTTCAGGATGGCCTTCCTAGGTAAGCTAGTTTCATTGAGAGCAACAGGGATCTTGCCATTCATTTAAAGGGAACTAGACATTTCACTTAGAGCCGTGAAAGGCACAGGGGACAAAGGTAGCATGCTAATTTATTGGAAGTTGCCAGCCTTCAAGTTCATCAGTCCTAAAAATTCATAAATCTGTTAATCTGCTGTGGTGCTTATATGCTTTTGTCACATAGCAGAGGAGGAACAGCATTAAATTTTGAGGACAGAGTTTGTTGTGTAATTCATAGCATTCTTACTGATAAATATTTTAGGGCAATATCCTATCAGATATTCATAAAATTTATGAATCACTGAATACTCTATTCCCTGAATACTCCACTTTAACTTGAATAACAGGTCAGGTGAGCTGTCATTGTAATCAATTGCACAGATATACTATGCTTTTCCTTACACATAATCACTGTCCCTGTAGACATAATGCACTGCCCCTAATGCAGCTATGCCTAAAATATGTTTTCTATAGGCAAAGAAATATGCTTTTAATTTAGTTTCAAAATAAATCTATCCCAGAGCAGGATTAACAGATATAATATCCTTTAGTCATCTGCATTACTGAAAACAGCACTCATAAAACACATATTTTAGAAAAGGATATTAGAGGGGAAGTATGATAAGGCATGATATAGCTTCCTCATAAAGAATGGTCAAGTAATCCAGCTCTACTTGGTCTGGAAGAGACAAATGAGGAATGAAATGATAAAGGTCTATATAATTATGAGTGCAAGGAGAGGGTGAGTAGAAATCAATTGTTTGCTGTCTCTCCCAAAACAAGATATAGGGGAGCAACAGATTAATCTAGGAGGAGCCCAGGTTCAAAATAAACAAAAAAAGGTGACTTTTTCATGCAGTACATAGTAGAAGAGATCAAATTCTTGACAGCTGATAAGGTCTAAAAGAAGCCGATTATGAATGACAGCTACATGGGTTCAAATGGAGACTAGACAAGCTTATGAAAGAGAAATCCATGAAGGACTGCTAAATATATAAAGCAATATTGAGCCCATGATGTGCCTGAGCCTGGAGACCGAAGAATGCAAGTGGGTAAGAATGACATATGCTTCAAAGTAAGATAGTGGGCTAAACTGATCATGGTCCAGCTGAGTACTGTTTTTTCTTGTGTTCTGATAGTCCAGTGGTCAGAGAACTAACATGAAAATCATAGATGCAGGTTCAAATCTCTGTTTGAGGCATAGCTTTCCTTTGGATGGTAAAGGCGATAAAAGGTATGTTTGAAACCTCTAAATAAGAATTAGTCCAGCTGGGACCTCCTCCACATAGGCAAGTGCTCTAAACCCTTGAAAATGAACATGTAACAGTCTGCCTTTGCACTCTGTGCTGGCCCTGTTTTATAGGAAAGGACCCCTTATCTCTATTTTAAATAAACAGATTAAAGCACCTTGTTCCAGATGAGAGTTCATGATTACGAATCCTAAATGAAGACAAGCACCTGAGCCCTACACAGAAATAGTTCTTTAAAAATCCATTTATGTTAGCCAATATTGCAGTGTGGAAACGAGCATGGCTCAGCTCTGTTAAGGCAGACCCAGGTAGTGATCCCATGGGATACAGAGGCCACTGGGACCCAAGTACACTACATGCAACCCAAGCACACTACTAGGACTTGCAGCAATGAAATCCTAGGTGGATGCAGTTCTCATCTTCATAATAACTCTTCTCTCCTTGCCAAACCAACTGCAGTGTTCTACCACACAAGGCAAGCGCAAATACTTCAAATTCTGATAAATACTTTAAAGATATTTGAGTAATCAGGCCTATTTAAGTGTTTTAAATAACACACAGTTTAAAAACTGTATACCCAGGTCTGTCATTTTGCCTATACTTATGGTCAGGGAAGTATGCCTTGAAATGTTCTTAATCCAAAACACCAAACTTCTTTTTCCTAACCAGTGGAACATTCAAATATTTAAAATCCAGATTTGCACTTCATAGTTTGTACATAGAGGTGTCTTTGTACAAACAAGATGTAAAGCAAATTAAACAGAGAAGATAGAAGTCCTGGTTTCTTCTGGGATAGGTTTAATTTTCTTCCTAGTAGCTGGTACAGTGCTGTGTTTTGGATTTAGTGTGAGAATAATGTTCATAGCACAGTGAAGTTTTAGTTGTTGCTAAGTAGCATTTATACTAAGTTAAGGATTTTTCAGTTTCTCATGCTCCACCAGCAAGCAGGTGCACAAGAATCTGGGAGGAAGCTTGGCCAGGACAACTGGCCCAAAGTAGCCAAAGGGATGTCCAGTCATTAGCCTGTAGTAGCAGACCAAGCACAATACCTACTGTGTTGGTTTAAGCCCTGCCAGGACCGGAGACCACACTGGCATTGTCCCTCCCCCACCCTCAGACACAAGTAGGGCACAAACCCCAGGTTAAAATAAGAAGAAATTTAATACAACAGTGTAATAAACAATCTGAACAACAACAGTAGCAATGATAACAACAATAAACAGTAATAACAGTAAACAAGACAAAAGATATGCAGAGAAATACTGCAAGGATAGAGCTAGCCCCCCGTGTGCTCCCCGCCACGAAAGCCACAAAGGAAAAAGTTCCCATGCTCCTGGGCCTGGACCTGACGTCAACATGGTATGAATAACCCATAACCTGGCTGGAGATCCCTTCCCCCTCTCTGCTGGGGAAACTTAACCCTATTCCAGCTGAACCAGGACACCTACATTAGAGCCATATGAGTTTAATCATCTGTTCAATTAACTCAGCTTTACATAGTGTAAAATGGAACCAGAAAGCCCTGCAAATGTGAGTGAAGTTCCCCCTGAAGACCTTCTGTTTGCAGGAATCTGAGGATGATGTTAGGCTCAATGGAGAAGGAAGGGCTGGGACCTTCTCCTAGAGCTGGACTGCTAACTGCCTTCCCTCTCCTCTACACATCTGTGATATGCTCACCTCTTGCTTGAGCAGCTCCCTCTTACAGCTGGATTTATCAGACTGCCCTAGGTCTTACTTGGAGGAACAGCTGCACCTCATAGGTGCAAAGCCTATCACCTGGAAGAAGGAGTAGGAGGCCAGCACTGGAAGGGAAGTGGGAGATGGGAACAGTCTTGTCTTGCTTTGAGGCTCAGTCTAGGTGGGTTCCAGAGGCAGGTTAGGAGCTCAGGAAAACAAAGCAAGAGATCTTGTTTCTTGCTGCATTGATCTGTTGTTCAGGTCAATGTAAACGAATGATTTCAGCTAAGTGGTCAGTGGCTGTGCTGAGTCAGGACCCCAGTCTTGCCTGACTCACCTACAACAAGCTGCAGTCTCTACTCTCACCTTGTAATAGTCCACCCTGGCATTCTGTGGGGCCTGTCTTGGTTCAGCAATTGCCTTACTTCTCTTGTAACAAAGAACACCACAGAGGTGTCCAGATTTGATGTCACCACACAGAATCTCTCCTTTACCTGATCCTTTCACATTCAGAAATTGAGAATGTGAAATGACGCTTGATGTTTGTAGTTCCCAGGTACTAAGTAACTTGGAGGAGTAGCTCGCTAGCTAGGATCTCACACAGGCACTTGAAAGTAGCAGCAGGTTAGTGATACACATCAGAAGTGATTGACTAAGCAGAAGAATACAAAGCAGTAGAAAGCTATCAGGTGCATTTATCATTAACTGCATTTATCAGGTTATGCAAATCTTGGTGAATCTCTTGGAGACCCTGAGGAAAGCAAAATTGAGCAAATTCACTTCATTGCAGCAGAAGAATCAACTTTTCCTGGAGTGCCTTCCTTTCTAATCACTTTGAAACTTTCAGAGGCACTTTTTGTCCAGCACAGAGACATGCATAGTATGATCAAAACAAGACTATTTTTCTTGATCTGGCATGAAGCCACTAAAACAATCTCTTCAGTAGGCAGTTTTTTAGACAGGTCTTGACTCTTTCAAACCCAATGCAAAACCTCATGTTGATTCTAAAGGGAGCAGGGTCACATCCTAACAGTATTTAAATAGAAGGTAAGCTGGTTAAAGTAGATGTAGTATGACATCTTTGGTACTATATGGTGTCCATTACTACAGCACTTTCTTTATAGTCTGAAATACAATTACACTAACAGCATCTGTGTGAATTAAGCCATAGTTATTATCTTGATTTCGGAGGTGACAGGCTGAAGTGCACAGAAAATAGGTTTGGGTTGGTAGAAGGGCTGCTACTGAGCCTACCAGATACCACCACACATGCAGAATGACAGTAGGAGAGGTCTGTCTGTGTGTCGTCACAAAGAGTTAAGTGGTCTTAGGCTCCAGATGGGAATGCAGCCAGGACAACCCAGTCAGCAGTCCTTAGCCTGCAGAAACCACCACACCTGGGAAAACTGGCTGGCCACTTGCATCTGCAGTGCTTTATCAAAAGATGTCAGGCAAAGTACCAATAGCTGTTACAGGCTTGGGAGCTGCTGTCTATGTTTTATTTAAATAAAGCCATTCTACAGTCACCTATAACAAGCAGGGTGGATACCCCTGTAAGTGATTTTCAGTGTCTACAGTCTGCAGCAGATGAAAAGGATTTTGAAGTATAAATGATGCCTTAAAAATGGACATAGGTCCACAAAGGGACTTATGAACCTGATTCTAGCATTCAGTTAAGAAGTCCACTTCTGAAAAGAGTGCCTTACACCCATTAAATCATTATTTCAGTTAAATTACTGATGAACTGATATGCAAAGCTTAAAAATAAAAATGAACAAAATGAATGCCAGCAGAAACCATCATCTCACAAACAATAATTGAAAGGCTTTATAGAGGTAATATAAAATCTTTGCCAGGTTCCCAGTTCTGGCCTTTTATTTTTTTCCTGGCCACTGAATATTGTCCTCAGATATTCCATGTTTTTTTCACTATTACAAATTTTTGAGCTTCAGCTGAACACACTTGATACATGTACCATCCATGTACTATGTACTTGATGCATTTACATGTACCATCCTCTTTTTCTGTTCTCATTCCCATCTGTTAGGATGGCTTGGCACCTTCTCATATGTTAGATAAATCTTGCTGTAAGGAAAGCATAGGTGCAATAGAGGCATCATATATGGATATTGTGAGATTTGCTGAGATGTTTATACTATCTCCAATACACATGGAAAAAAGATCGAAATAAAAACTTGGGCATTCTTATTTTGAAATAGTGTTTTATTTCAAAACTGTTCCTGAAGGAAATGCAGCTCTAAGCTGTCTATTTACTGAGTGCAAGATCATCCAACAGTATGGGAAAATAGAAAATTTCACTTATTAAAACATTTTAAGGACTGTATTTCTCCAGAACATATCCTCTTATGTCCACAGTGTTTGGCTGATGTGATTTTATTATGTTTCTAGTAGGATTACTCCCAGAGCACGGTGCTGTTCTGTGTGATGAATGGTTGCAGGACTGAACATTAATATAAAAGAATATCACTAATTAAAATAATAAATACTTATTATTTGTTGAAATATGTGGCCATATACTATATATAACAAAAAATTACAGAATTCAGCTAATAGCTTTGGGTTTGGAGGAGATCATCATTCAAACTTTCTTTTTGTGAATAAAATTATATAGTCAGGGCCCATCCAGTATAAATACATGTATGAACTTCTCAGTTATCTATGCACATCTCTGGTTACCCCTGGTTTCTGAATCCAGATTGCACTATCCTCATCTTGTTGAGTTTCTATATAAATTTCCCATTTCTATCAACGCAATCACATCTCTGATTACTTCCATAGCAACCAACAGACCATGTAACTCAAAAGTGTCTCTTCATCTCGGCCAGCAATACCACCAGTCTTAAACTCTGTGCCTCTGGCAGTAGCTAATAGATCATGTTTTAGGGAAGGCTGGGTAAATATATGAATGTGTACCAACAAGGTATGACTTTAGGTTCTTCTTGGGATGCATTAGTTGCATTCAGTAGCAGTAGATAGCTCTCACATGAATGCAGAATGAAAAACATCTCACTATGGACAGTTCTACTAATATTCTGGATACAATTTTTGTAACCAAGTGAAATAATTCAACTGGCTGTATTTGTATTAAAAGTTATTTCATTTGTATACCTCTCTCAAAGCAAGAAGAAAACCAACCAACCAACCAACTAACCAAACAAAACCCACAAGACTATCCAGTGAGCTTCCCAGAACATTCCAGTTTTTAGCTAACTGTGAGGTGAATGGTTTTTGTTGTTCATAATCTGAGCATTCTCAAGTAGAATCTCCAAGAGTTTCTCAAATTGTTCCATATGTCTGAGAGTCCTAAAATTGTGATTTATATCTGTTGATCATCTTGGAGCAATTGTTGCACAATATGAATGTGTGACAAGGCACTCAGATATTAGCTGATAAATATTTCAAAAATATAATTGTTTTTATAAAAAGCAGTTCAGATTACTACTAACATGAAATAAAATTCAACTGCTTCCCATATAAGATGCTCTCACTATGGAATTATATCCTGTGCTTGCAATGACATTGATCTGTTTTGTTGGAGAAGCTGACAGAACTAGAAGTTGACTGGTGCCTAAATGATAATGAGTAGAATGAAGTTCTTTGAAACTACCAGTTCATTTCTTAGCAATGATTACTTGATCAGTAATTTGTTGGAGTCTGATGAAAGCAATACAATTACTGCTTCAAATTGATTTGCTCTGCTCGTGCTTTCAAAATTCACGGTCTTCAACAGAAAAAGCCTCTATTTCACAGGAATGTGACTTGCTGCAGGAAGTGGTGTCACACTCCTCCCTCTCCTCTCTTGTGCAGGCAGGTTGCTGTTGCTCATCACCAAGAGGTAGTCAGAATTCAGTGTTTCACCAGCTAAAGATCTGTGCATTAATTAACAAGGCATTAATGGTGCCCAATACTCATTCATTACTAAAATCTGGTTTCCTTCTGAGCAAGTAAGAGTGTTTATGCTGTTGCCAGTTTCCAGGTCACTTACTTGTCCTGTTGGAAATTCAACTATCAAGAGTAGAAGTTATATTTATCTCATCAGAAATCCTGGATATGATTGACAGGACACCTATTAACATTTGAGTATGAATTGAACTAACAGGCAGAGAGTAAGCGATTTGTGAAAAGTGTGAAAATCCTACCATGTGGTATTTGTTGCTTCTCTGATCATTTTTCAGTATCAACAGGAATGGGGAAAACCAGAATTGTAACCTTCAAAATCAGACAAATATAACTGTATAAATGTGTTGCTTTTCATACTTCTTTGGCAGATAATGGAGGTCCTTGATCTACACTAGGAACTATAACCAGAGAAAATAATTATGAGACGTTTCATATGTGCTAAAGGCAATATCGTTGTGTAAAATTAGAGGGCTCCATATAAATCCTCCAGTAGAGAGATTTTAGAAGCCAGAAAACTGAAATAGTTGAAAGCCCCCAGCATAAATCAGGGCACAATTCACCTTAAAGTCGAAAACATTTTAAAATTAGACAGATCAACAGTGTAGAACAGATATACTGAAGTTTAAATTAGGATCAAACGTTCAATTATTACCTATTAATACTTTAATCTTACTTTTTATTGATATAAGTAGCTAATAAATAACTTAAAATCCATCATTTCAGTCTCTAAACTATTAATACAGACTACCCAAAGCACAAACACAGTAATGGAGCAATCTTAGTGTGTGTACCTTATTGTAGCCTGTATTTGGTTTGATCGGTATTATCCTTCCTGCAGCTTTCACGCATACTTTACTTGATATTACCTACATTCAATACATAAGCTTATACATTGCTTTTTCTGTATATCCGAGCTGAAAATTAATCCAAGAACAAAGAAACTATCTCCTTAGGCCCACACAGCACTATTTGGTGTAAACCTGGAGTGAACACCAGAAAAAAAAGTAACCCACCTTCTATGGCATATTGCCCACTTTCATTACTTCATTTAGTTCTGCAGTTAACTGCAGTGGTCTTGCCTGTGGCACAACTGGGGACAGCATCATCTGGCATCTGCTCTAAGTGTTATTCATTCATAACAACTTAATTAGAAGTTTTGACAGCAGAGAGGCAGCAACTCATAGTAACATTTCCATAATAAATCTTGCCCTGTTTGTTCCCAGGTTTTTTTGGTGACCTATTATCTGAACATCACTGTTTTGCAGAAATTAACCTGTTTAATTCTCACCATTTTTAAGGGTAGAGAACATGGCCATGAGACTAGAAGAAGTAAATGAACGAGAGCACTGCATGAAGGCCTCTCTGCAGACCGTTGACATCAGGCTTGCTCAGCTGGAAGATATGATGGGACGAATGGTGACTGCCTTAGAAAAACTGACTGGCATAGAGAGAGGTGAGACAACCAAGATACGATCCAGAACCTCATCCGACTGTACCGATGCAGCCTACATTGTGAGGCAGAGTAGCTTCAATAGTCAGGAAGGAAATACATACAAGCTTCAAGAGAGCATAGATCCCACAGGAGAGGAGTCCATGTCCCCAACGTCTCCTACAATCTCATCCCGCATGCGAAGTCACTCTTTCTATGCAACAAATATGAAGGACAAGTGTGGGTTGGAAAAGTTTGAAAGCATTTTTAAGGAAAGATCTCCAAGCCTGCATAGGGCTATCAGTTCCCACTCGATAGCAAAAGAAGGAAAGGTTCCTTTAGCCCCTACCAGCACTTTATCAATTGCCCCAGACTCCAGAAGGCCTTCATCTTGTATAGACATCTATGTTTCTGCCATGGATGAGATGCATTCTGATACTGAGCCTCTCGACAGCTCCATAAATATTCTTGGTACTGGAGATGCAGCTCTGCAGGCTCACATAGCCTCTTCCATTTTAGCTAACAGTGCATACATTAGCAGTACACCTGGTGAAAAAATTTCTGGCAGGAGTCTTGATTACGAGGAAACCTCTGGAATAGAAACAAGAGCATTTTCTTCAGACTATTCACAAATCACAGATTGCCAAATCCCCTGGGATTCAGACCCTCCCTTATATCACACCTTAGAGCGATCTAAAAGCAGCCGTTACCTGGCTACAACTCCGTTTATTCTGGAGGAAACGCCAATTGTGAAGTCTCACAGTTTTATGTTCTCTCCATCTCGAAGCTATTTCAGCAGCCTTGGCATCCCAGTCAAAACAGCAGAGTACACAAGTATTACAGACTGCATAGACACAAGGTGTGTGAGTGCTCCCCAGGCCATCGCAGAGAGGGCCAGTTTCCCTGGAAGTCTTGGGGGCAAAGTGGAGGACTTGGGATGCTGTCACCCAGAGAGAGAAGCTGAACTAAGCCACCCGAGCTCTGATCATGAGGATATTGAGGCCAAAGACAAGAAGGGGATCCCCTTATCTCCTCAAGATGTCAATGCTACAAGAACTCTGGCCAACAGCATCCCACTTCCAAAAATAGAGCGGGCCAACAGCTACTCTGCAGAGGAGTCAAACATGTTGTATGCACAGCACACGCGAAAGAGCTATTCTATCAGCGACAAACTTGACAGACAGCGAAATGCAACAGGCCTGCGAAACCCCTTCCAGAGGAGTAAGTCCTCGAGGCCAGAGAGCAGAGGGGACAACCTGTCCATGAGGAGACTGTCAAGAACGGGAGCCTTCCGCAGCTTTGAAAGCAAGCACAGCTAGGCCTAGACAAAGCTCACCAGCCGTCTAAGGGTCATCTGCTCTCCAGTCCATTTTTCTTAGCAGAATTAAAAAAAAAACTCACGTCACCCTGTGTCAACTCCAGTTGGCATTAGCCACCAGTCAAGGGGGAGCACATTGTCAGTCTCAGCATCGCCCACTGAGTTACTGCATCTTGACCTGTTTGACATTTGCACTTAAGGAAAAAGGGAGGGATGAAAGCTTTACAAAGAATTCAGTAAACAACAGGAGTAACAAGTCCCCTTTATGAAGTCACAGGAAATAAATGAGTAGGTTCAGAAATCTGCCTTTTATTAGAAGGCATCCTAAGATCTTTGATCATTATTCAAGTTTTTAGGATGAAGGAATTAACTGAAAGAAAGAGATGTACAAATTAGATGTTCTAAACTTCAATCATTACTTCTTTTTCATCTGTTTCACCGTTGTGATGACTGATGAAAAGCATTTGTTATTTCTGTAGGAACTGGCAGCAAACAAACCTAAAGTCTCCCAAATCCTTTGCATCCCACACTTGTGGAAATGAAGAAAGATGAACAAGAAAGCAACCACAATGTTCACGTGTCTCTTTTTGTATCAACTTCTAGTGCCACAAAAAGTGTATATTTTCAAGAGCATAAGGGAAATGAAATGCCTTTTGTACTGCAATTTAAATGGAGAAAGAATTTATGTTAAAATATCAGGTGATTTCCTGTATAAAACAGGCATTCTAGATTCTAGCACAGCTGAGCAAGCTCAGGATGAATGTAATTAAGCGGAATAGTATATATTTATTTTTTTACCACATTTGTCATCAATATGTTGTCTCACTAAATCAAAGGATGTGATGGAACAATAAGAACAGGGTGATCAGAGTAGAGCACAGTAATATTGTCAGGTTCTCCTGCTCCTTTTAATTACATGTACAAACTGGGGAGATTTACCCACCGGGCTGCTCCAGCCTCTTCTTGCTGTTCCATTCGAGCTGCCGATTTCTCACATCATTTCCTCACCTAAAAATATACCCCTTTTTTTTTCATGAGGACATGGCCGTATTTAAACATTTAAAAATATACAAAATTCATCAAGCAGTCTGAATCCAGATTAATGCAATTAGACTGAAGTTGCTTAAGGGAAAATGTTCTTGGCAGAGGACTGGAAAACACTGAAAAGTATATATGCTTTTAAGGTAAGATATAAAGCCAAAGTGAAACTGCAGATGTCTATAAACAGCAAAAGCCATCAGTTGCAACTAGGCTTCCACTGTTCAGCAGCACATCACACATCATGCATTTTAGTAGGAGAAAATGTATCTGAATGGCAGCACAGTTACGGGTTTTGATTGAAGACAGTCGTAACTCCACTGACCCCATCCACGTTCTAAGGGTCAACAATGTCAACCAGTTTCAAACTTCGCATGAGAAGAAGCTATCACAGTGGTCACAGGTGTAAGGGTATGCAGAAGACAGGAAAAGGGTGGAGAAGCATAAACTGCAACTGGATTGAAATTTCACATATTTTACAAAGGCACAGATTTTACGTTTGTACAGAGTTGAAGCTAGTGCTGTTAAAAATTAAAACAACTCTACAATGACCAACATCTGTGTAGAACCAGCTCCTTTTTGTTATTAAAAATGAACACTTGCAAGTGGGGTACATTCTTCCCATTGTTTAAATGGGAGTTACCTCACAAATCTCTAAGGCAGCTTTGAAAATGCAGGCTGACATTTTCTCACTGGAATCTCACCCTGGGAGACTCTGAGCACCATATGAGAGCTAAATGTGAAAGGCAACAAATCCAGACATAAAAATAATCATCAGCCTCAATAAAAGAGGCCAAGAAGGTGAAAACATTGAGCTACCAAGTCACTGCATTGGAAAGTTCAGGAAATAAAGAAATGCAGCATGGGGACTTCACGTACAATGTGTTTCATACTTCCTGCACCAACGTGTTCCTTGCTTTCTTGTATTTGATCAGGCTTTCAATGAGCTAAACTCCACCAAGACACCATATTTATGCAATTGCCTTGCAGTCCATGTGCAGTGTTATGGTCACATGGCAACACTAAGAAAGGTCAGAAACCTTTCTGTGCATTATGAAGCATGCTTGGGACAGGCTGATTGTTGAACAGTAGCAAAATGTCCAGGGGCAAAGGAACTTATGTTTAACAATCTGCTTCAAATGTGCCAACTTTTGTTAGCAGCCTTCTCCTAAGGCTTCTCCAAATCTATCTATCCTTGGTGAGTAGAGGGGGATATTCTCACTTTGTTTTCTTTGTTACTTATACGAATGTCTGCTAAAACTGTTCATGAACACCATCACCATATTACTGGCCTACTCTAGAGGAACTTCAGATTCATTAGAAATTCCTCAAGAGTGCTTAGTGATTTAGTTCAAGGCATAGGGCTCTCCTCTGGGGTAGATATCATTGCTTAGTTTGTCAGGGTAAAGGATTTTGCCAAACCCAGAAGCTGTATAAATGTTTAGGATACAGCACTTTATTGATCTGGAGCACACATTCCAGGTAAAATGAAACAGGACACTTTATTTACCTCTTAAAATTTGCCATTATATATAAAATGTAAATTCAGACGTTAAAAGTGTGATTGCAAGATGTCAGAACACTACTTTTCCTGAATGTTTCCCATTTATTCTACAATGTGGTGTCTATAGAATATATTATGATAGATGTTAGATTGTTTTATCTTCACCTGTTTTTTTACACACTGCATCAAACTGCTCTTTTTTGAATTTGATGGTAAAATACCCATGCAAAGGGACCAGATTTCCCACTCCCAGTATTATGACCACTTAGTGAGAGTAGAAGTCTTGTCATCCATCATCATGTAGCTATAGCACGTGCCATATGACATATTCTGTATCAAAGGATAGCTTATGAAGTAGATATATATACACACATATATACATATCTCCCACATATAAACCAGTATACTTGTGACATGTGGTAATATTAGTGAACGTTACAGGACAGTTTTAATTTCACATTATAAGTTCTTGTCTGTAAATCTGTAACATTCAATAAAATAGCACATGTTGCATCGAGCATTAAGTTCCACTATCCAATTATTAGCTTACATATGGAATATGCATTTCTGGTCACAGTGTGTAAATTTGGTATGTTTCACACATTTCGGTGTATAGCTCCACTTAAATGTCTGTATGAGCTGATGTATAAACTTCTAATGAGCCACTGTGGGCTGTGACAGGTGGGTTGTGGTAGTGTGAAAGATGAACTGGCATGTTATGCAAGAGATTATAACATAAATGAACTTTAATAATATTTTGAAACTCAACTGAATTTAGCTGTTTGTTTACATATGCTGGCCAACTGAGGAAGCAGTGTACAGTATTTTATAAATATTTTCCTATAGTAATCCATTCTGTTGTTTCCAGTTTAAGTGATGCTATTCTACAGTTGGGGTATACACTTGTCCTAGGTATTGGATTATAGCACATTATTCTTTCACAATAACAGTGTGATATGACTGAAGTAGTTTCTCTTCCTTACAGTCCAGTCTTCTTTTGTGTCAATGAAAATGCATGCACTGTTCCATGAGTTTCTTTGGACTACTATGAGACTTAACATTTTGCTATTGCCTGCCTGTAAAGATGAATCCAGTTAGGAATGAATTCAAGCTTTTGGATGTTTACATTATTTCCATTATGTTTTAGCAAAATAAGTGATTTTTTTATTATTTTTAAATGACAATTGTATTTTATGAAATTGAAATATTCAACACAAAATGCGAACCTACAGCAGTGCTCAGACATTTGGCTCTCTCTTTTTTTGGAAGAGATAAGGTGCTACATTATTGTTCTTAGCACAAGTGCCAGTTAACAAATGGCAGTGAGGGGATAATTTGAAAATACACTGAAAAACCAAAACATCCATTCATCCACATAAGGAAATCCCTCCGGGTTCCACATATAGATTTTTTTTTTTTCATTTTTCCATTTATAGATTTTTTGGTAAAAAAAACTGATTTGTACCTTTTGTGGAATGGATAGCCTTTTGTCAGGGGATAAATATCTTAGTTAGGTATATTTTTTTGTATGAGAAGAAAATGATTTGTTTCTTAGAAACTGTCAGCACATGGAAAATGCAACTACACAAATAACTGCCCAGAAAAAGTGCTGGTAGCAGCACACAGCCTTAGTCCAATGACTGCAGTTGGAGCAAACAAGTATCTGTCCTGAGAGCAGAAGTTATCAAAGGTATTAGCTTAGAGTGAGACAGCGAAAAAAAAATCTCTGTAAACTCATGGTGCAAATTTTCAAAACAAGCATAAATGTCTTGTTATGTTGCTCAGGTTATATGCTTAAGAGAATCTGATAATCACCAGAAGGGAAAATGTGAGCTGGTCGTTCCTGGATTTCCCTAGGAATAAATAAGTAGTTGTGATGTCTCTACCCTGCTTTAAAATAATAGTATATTTGCATTTTTGCACAAATATGCACAGTTGTTTAAACAAAGGCCACATTTTCAGTTCTGTTAAAAGATGCCAGGTATAGATCTTCAAAAGAAATGGCAAAGCTTCCTCACATGAATTTTCCTTCATCCACCTCAAATAACAGCACAGTCCAAAGTGGGCACAAGTGTTGTGGAGGCGTCTGCTTACTAATGAAACCTTTCACTCCTCCAGACGATATTCACTGGCCTTGCCACACGTTGGTATAAAAGAAGTAGTGTTGAATGTGGAGGGTCTGAGTTTCTGCACCCCAGTGAGACTTATCCTGCTTTATAGCCAATTACAGGGTGAATACTACAGGTCACCCAGGCTTCTCTTCTCTGAGATTGACTATGATTATGGTCTTACTGATGCTGGTGCAGATCTGCAGAAAAATCCACTGATTTCAATGGAGTCAGAGGATGGATTTATTCTGCATTTCTAACTCTATATTACTCTGAATCATGGCACAGATCCTAATCCTAATCCTAATCCTGAATCATCATCAAGTGGAAAGTCTAATGACTGAGCCATTGAGCCAGACTGGTTGTGAAACAGTCTCTGACCTTTTAATTTTTTCTGTATGCTTTCAGATCTCTCGTAGAGCCACACAGTACTTACTTCAAAAAGATATTAGGAAAAAATGATTGATTATGAAATTGCTGCTGTTTCTGCTGCGGGGTAACTCTTGTTTATTTTAGTATTTGGTAGGCAGGGGGAAGAGACAGAAGTGGGAATTGGCTGTGAAATATAATTTTATGCCTGCACAAGAATAAATTGTATTAAAGTTATATCCTTATTCCACCACTGCAGTTGTTGTACATGAGGAGAGTCTATATGCTGCTACTGCTGTCTGGAACAGTGTTTGCAATATACTATACTAATAGCTATTTAATCGTTTATTATTTGGGCTATCATTTGTAAGTGTATAAAAATCATTTATAAAGGGAGATAAATGATTAAAATGTCATTTTAAAAAAATTCCTACTAATATGAAGCTTTTCAAGTATGATTTGTCTAAATGTATATCACTAGGGAAAACGGTCCTTTCCAAAGGTCTACTGGATTCACAATGCACTTTTAGACTGTGTTTAGATACATAATAAAAAGCAGAAGTTGGCAATTACTACAGTAGAACTTTCTGAAATTTCTGTAACAATTGTTTTGCAATAAAAAAAAAAAAAAAAAAAAAAAAAAAAAAAAAAAAAAAAAAGAGATGTAGTTCAAAACATCTGTTCTTACCGGAGCATTTATTTATGGTCCCTTGCTTTCAAAGCAATAAAGCAATGATGCAGTGGCAGCTGCTTTTCCCTAAGATCTTTCACTACTCTAGTTCTAACTTTACAGCTTTAAAGAAAATCAAAAGGTTTACACTATTATGCACAGGCATTTTGAATGTTGTAAGTTATTTCCATCTCTGAGACCATGTGTCATTCAGGTGTCCCTTATCCTGGCCAATATCAGACCCCAGTTTGAACCAAGGCAGACGTACATCTCAGTGTGTTTACTTAAGAGGTGGGAATAGTTTCTTTTATTTGTAGCTACCATTTCAGCACAGGAGGAAACATAAGCATGGATTGCAGATCCTCTCTAAATTGTTTCCCTATAGACTGGAAGAAGCATGTTCCTTTGTATGGCAGTCTCCCCAGAAAGGTGACATTGCTGGCTCTTGTAGCTAAAGAAGGTTCATTAAAAACAAAAGGCACCAAGTAATCCAGTAGTACCTACAACTTCCTCTGAACTGATATCTCACCTTCCTCAAGAAAGAAGTCATTGTCACTTTCTATGCAGCTACAACCAGCTCTGATACTTCCCCACAAAAATGTTGAAAAAAGGGAGTGACACAAAATAAGCCAAAATCAGGATCTGCTGCCTCCATAAATTAGCCTTCACGGAGATTATAGTATCTTTTAGCTAAATGCCAAAGAAACACAAGAAACATCCAATTGAATAAGAAAGATAACAGATACTCGAAACAGTTTTGCACAGATCAGTCACACTTCAGGAGAGGAATAGTTCAGAGAGGTGTTCTTTAGTTCAGATTTCTGAAAAGGAAATACTAAATTCCTTTATCAGATTTTATCTAACCCTTCTCAGGAACTGCCATTCAGTGAAGACTATGAGAGCTTTGAAGCTTTAAAAAAAAATAAAAAAAAAAATATATATATATATCTATATATATATAGATATATATATATCTATACCAGACGTCATTATGCTTCTTTCGAGGTAACACTGTCTTTCTGGTCTCCCTGGGATTTTTTCACAGTAACAAACTTCACCTCAATTCAGCCAATTAGTAAATGCTGGAAAAAAGCAACATCACCAGCCTTGATTTTCTTTCCCATGAGCTGTAATATTGTAGCCCTTAAGGCAGTGGTCTAGTCTCTTTTAATCTCTTTAATGCATAATAGTAAAGCACTCCATTTAACATTGACTATGGCAGTCAACCCTGATTCATTATCCTCATGACTGAATACAGCAAGAATTTACAGTTACAGCAACCCTCACTGTCTTTGCATATCAAGCTCAAATTTCACTTTGTTTATGTTTCTGAAACAATAAAAAACTTGTGAAACCCCAGGATTTTTATTATTCTGAAATTTTCAAATAACTGATTGCAGGCATAAATATTGTATATTTGAATTATACTTTTGGGAGGCAATCATGACAAGCATTAAAGAAGGTTCTGCAGTGCATTTATTGGAAATAACAATAATAGCCCATGTATAGTTACGGACATCCCACTGCAGATGATACAGGCTACTGTTGTAGAGAACTGAGTGGAAAAAGAACAGCTATGAGAGTACCTGCCTTTGTTAGTCTGGATTTCAAAACAAGAAGTTCAATAGCTGCACAGACAGTTGGAGAGACTGATACACTCCTACCACCTTCTAAACCCCAATTTTTTTGCTACACCTTTCCTCACTTAAACATGTAGCCAAATGTTAGTCACATGCACACCACTGAATCAGCCTATGGAGGTGATGGAATTATCCTCACAAAATATTCCACTGTTCTCATTCACAGTGTGCAAGATGAGAATTTTCTGAACAAATCTGGAAAAATAATATATCAAGGCTCTAAGGACATTACTGAAAATGTTCACACATAATCTTTTATTTTCCTTTATTTGAAAGATGACAAAAGATTCAACAACCAATGTAGCATTTCACTATTCACTAATGAAAATCTCAAAACTAAAATTGCATCTTTAGCAAAAAATCAATCTTCTAGAAATATCAGTGAAAAATAGTAAATCCAACTGAAGAATTACTTATTTCAAAAACTCCTTAGAAATATTAGTCACAAATCTGAATTCTAACCCATAGCTGCTGAACTATAGTAACTGCACTGTAATTCAGGGAGCAGGGGAAGCAGGCAAGGGTGTGCAAATGGGGAATGGGGAAATTTAGACCACTTAAAGGAAGATATGAACAAGGAACTCTAGAATTCACACCACTCATACACTATATGGCTAGATCCCACTTTTTTCCAGAGTGCATGCTTGGGGAACTATACCATAGCTCTGCAATTAGTAACAGGACTAGTTTGTGATGAATCCATTTCTACCATACTATCTATTTTGCTAATACTGTCATATCCCTCTGCGAATCATAACTTTGACAAACAACTTACAGCAACAATGGTTAATCTGTGCTTGTTATGGAATAAGTAGTCCCCATTTCAGTGGAGCTTTGAGTGGTTTTTTATTAATATCTAAAATGACATTCTGTCTCTTTGCTCCAATTTCATCTGAGAGATGGTGAATAGCTGCCCTGTTGCAAGAATGGACCAAAGATTCAGAAAATGTGGCCTGGTCCCCAGTTCCCCAGAAGATCGCTTTGTCCCTGAAGTGTTTGGGCTTTCTAATCAGAGAAAATTGCCTTCGTCTCCACTCCAGCTGAGACAGAGAGGAGCAGCAGCCACCGTGGGAAATACAGAGCAACACAAAGACATTCCTTTCCCTTTCCTCTCTGTGCAGAGGCATAGCTAGGGCCTAGATTACCACTGCAGTCCTTTAAACATTTATCTGAAACTTTTGTATACTTGTTTGATTTCTCAATGTCTAGAAAATAAACTAAGCCTACCTTACACCAAACAAAATCTCTTCTAAAATGTCTGGGTATTTTCAGGCAATAAGGCACTGTGGACATTTACGGGGAAACAAGTTCTCCTTAACATTAGCTGATCCTACTCACTGACCACTGATGATGATAAAAAATTTCAGCCATCTCCATTTTTTTTGAGATGATGGAGGAAACAGTGCCTTGCAGCACCTCCACGGTTGCAGAATGGGGCCCTAGGGTAAGTTGAGCTGGCCTTACACTAACTCTGTGTAATGCGTGCTTCAGTTTGCCCACACCAGCATCAGCGATCCACTAGGTCTATTAACTTCAGCATTGAGCTGGTAAGAGAAAATGGCACAGCTGATAGAGGGAGGAAAGAAGAAAGTGGACAGTTTATCACCAGTTTACTCAAGACAGGGTTGACAGTAAGGCTGAGAGACAGAGGATTATCTTTATTCCCATTCTCTTGTATTCATTCCCTCCTGGAGATGTGATGGAAGTATGTCAGTATGTGTGCCATAACATATAGGTCTACCCTAGGTAAGTCCAAACAACACATAGCAGTCCAAGATACAGATCAAGGGTGAGACTGCAAAAAAACTTAAGTGTTTAGGCTTACAAATACCGTAGTAAAATGGTATATAAATAAATAAAATCAAGTGTAGATCCTTATATAATTAAACAACACACACAAGGGATTTTGTGGCCTGTTGGGAGTATTCACTTCAAGTAATCACTGGAGAATAAAGTAGATTCAAGTCTTCCATCTGCAAGACAAGTGCATGAAGCTGCTGGTTTTAAAGACATAATTCTTTCATCTCCAAGAAAGTGTACACATTCATGTCCTGCACAGAAGACAAAGGCAATAAGGAGCTAATTATGGATCCAAGCAACATTTAATTTAATGTAGACACTAAAGACTCAATTTTACTTAGTTAGCCATTAGCCAGGCTGTTAACCAGGAAGTTAGCCATTAATTTTTTAAGTTCAGAAGAAGTTGCACAAAATAATTTTGCATTAAAAATATATTAGTCAAGAAAAGAAGACTACTAACATGAGTTGCTATTCTGTCAAAACTTAGCACTGAAATTTCTCTTTTAAATAAGCATTTTCCAAAACGCTTACATTGTTAAAACTGTTCTGATAATGCTTTCATATGTAAGAAAGGACCAAGAACTTTATCTTGCCTCTACAAAAAGGGAGACATTTAATAACTTCTCCTTTCTGTTCTGGTGGAATTAACCCTACAATCAAAATACTACATTGTAACATGTTTTAATAGAAGTTATGATCTAAGATAATTGAGGGAAACCACTTGTTCTTTGAACTGAATACAGAGATAGGTACAGAGACTAGCAATGCACTTGACCCAGGAAAGGTTGGGCTTATGTGCTGCCATATCAATTCTTGTTCCCACACCCCTATGTCTATGGGAGCACACTCCCTCCCCCGCCTTCCCACTCCCCCACCCCCCTTCTAAAGATACATTCAGAGTTGATCACTGTGCCTCCAAATGTGACATTAAGTGCAGAGCTGTCAGACCTGCCAGGTTAGTACAAAGCAATCAGACCCTTTCTACCATATTGAGTAGATCCTAGGATCCCAGTTACATTTTTGGTAACATGTTACCAAAGTAACAAGTGGTGCCATCTGTGAGTTTTGATAACCTCCTGATTTGAAAGGGATGTGTCAGTTAGTTTTACCTATATCTAAAGCTATTCATGCTGAAAGCCAGAGGCATTCAAAAGCCGAATGGAGGGATAGTGGAAGACTTGTGTTCTGCATGGTAAGGAAGCACATCTTTCACACCTTTTTCCTTTGGCTTCCGTCCTCCCGCAGGCAAGGGTGAGGCTCAGCCGCTGCAGGCGAGTGAAGCTCAGGCTGCACTTGGCGCTGAGTGCTCTGCCTCCAGCCCAAGCTGCTGCCGCACTGCCCCGCGCACCCCTGCGCACAGCGCCGACCGTTCCCTCTCCCGTGCACATCCTTACACCGGTTTTATGACACGGTGTCATTTTTGCCAAAGTGGCCGCTGGATGTCACTGTTTCACCTCGGAGAGACAGCCACACAGACATTTCTCTGGCTCGAAATAAGGGATTTCAGGTCCTTAAGGACAAAAAAAAAGAGCTTCCCAGCCTCCCACAGGACAGCCGTTTGAAACATCCCTTATTGAAAGAACAGGTGATACAGGAGCACCAGGGGACAAGCAGACCCCCTGCTACAACAGAGGTGACACTGTAACCCTAACATTGCTGACTGAACCACAGTGAACCTTGTTTGAATTATACTAGCAATTAAGGATTATGAACACCAGCAGGATGAAATGTGAAGCCCTCTGAAGTAAATACTTGGGACTCTATATAGACCCTAAACTCTTGGGTGAATAGAAAGCAAGAAGCTTTGGAGGAAAGAAAAAGTGGATTGCCTGACCTACCTTCATTACCCGTGCTCATCACAATTTTTCTTAACTCCAGGATGAAAAGTATTGCATAAATAGCATAACTATGTGGAAATCATCTTCAATTTGAAATTTAATTTTATATAGGAATGGCAACATTACTTCTTATATGGGGAAACATCAGGAACTCTTGATTATGTTTTAATTGTTCAGAATTTTGCTAAAAATTGCAGTCTTTAAAGTTGAAATTTTCTGAGCTGATTCCTTGTTGGAGGTAAATGTAACCAGGGAGGGGAAAAAAAAAAAAAAAAAAAAAAAAAAAAGAAGAAGGTTTTGTCCATGCTAAAATATTAATATATTAATATTAATAACAATATTCATATTTGAATTTTGCATGCGTACACTTAAGTCAGTGTTATGCATTTCATCAACTAAAACCCATGGAGATTTTACTGAATCATAGAATATCCCGAGTTGGAAAACACCCATAAGTATCACCCTACCCATGATACACATAGAGAACTGATGAGGACTTATTTACACCTGCAACATGGAGATATGGTAGGTCATTTTTGGACCAGCCATCAAAAGAAACAGGATGATTTCTCACTTCAGTCCTTTATTAACTTACCTCTCATAACAGAAATCTGCATAGCAGATACACAGGTTTCCACCTTGCTATTGAATCTCCCTGCTTGAAGGCTGCAATCAAGCATTCAAAGTCTGTAAGCACTAGACTAAAAGTAGGTCTTACAACCTTGATTTATTGATCTAGAATCTGAGAAGTAAAACTTTCACAAAATTGTACACCACTCGAGCCACAAAATCTTTCCTAGCAAAGGCCTGCCCTGGCTTTAAACTGGGCCTGAACACAGAAAGCCCGAAAACTGAAAGACTGTCTCTATGAGAAGTATTATTCCATCAGGCGACCTTTGGACATCTGTCGAGACAGGGAGTTTGTTGTACTAACCATGCACTGGGCAACTGGCACCTATCTTGTGCTTGGGGTGGTTAACCAGAAAGCAACAGCCCTGAAGAATACAAGGTGATATGACAAATGTGTCCTCATCTTCTGAAATTTTGGTACCATTTTCTTGTGTTCCATAAGGCTGAGCACTCAGGTTGGATAGAAGTCAGTGCGAGCTGCTCTCTGAGCAACTCACGAGGATACAAAGATGTCATGAGATGAGGCATGGAGAAAATTAGGAGGGCCAAAGCCCAGCTAGAACTTAATCTGGCTACTGCTGTAAAAGACAGTAAGAAATATTCCTATAAATATATTAGCAACAAAAGGAGTGCTAAGGAGAATCTCCATCCTTAATTGGGGAAACACATTGACAAAGGATGAGGAAAAGGCTGAAGTATTTAATGCCTTCTTGGTCTCAGTCTTTAATAGTAAGTCCAGTTGTTTTACAGGTGCCCAGCCTACTGAGCTGGAAGACAGGGATGGGGAGCAGATTGAAGCCCCCATAATACAAGGGGAAATGGTTAGTGACTTGCTACACCACTTAGACACACAGAAGTCTGTGGGCCCAGATGGGATTCACCCAAGGGTACTGAGGGAACTTGTGGAAGTGTTCACTAAGCTACTTTCATTCATCTATCAGCAGTTCTGGCTAACCAGGGAGGTTCCTGGTTGACTGGAAATCAGTAAATGTGACACCCATCTACAGGAAGGGCCAGATGAAGGAACCAGGGAAGTATGGGCCTTTCAGTCTGACTTCAGTGCTGGGGAAGGTTATGCAGCAGATTATCCTGAGTGCCATCATGACTGCCATCACGTAGGTGATCAGCCCCAGTCAGCATGGGTTTATGAAAGGCAGGTCCTACTTAACTAACCTGATGTCCTTCTATGACAAGGTGACCTGCTTATTGGATGAGACAAATGTGGTTGTTGTCTACCTAGACTTTAGTAAAGCTTTTGACACTGTTTCCCATAGCATTCTCCAGGAGGAACTGGCTGCTCATGGCTTCAGTGGGCATACTTTTTGCTAGGTGAAAAACTGTCTGGATGGCCAGGCCTAAAGAGCTGTAGTGAATGGAGTTAAATCCAGCTGGCGACTGTTCACAAGTGGTATTCCCCAGGGCTCAATATTGGGGCAAGTTCTGTTTAATATCTTTATCAATGTTCTGGATGAGGGGATCAAGTCACCTTCAGTAAGTATGCAGACAACACCAAGCTGGGAAGGAGTGATGATCTGCTTGAGGGTAGGGAGGGTCTTCAGAGGGATCTGTACAGGCTTGATTGATGGGCCAAGGCCAACTGTAGGAGGTTCAACACGGATGAGTGGCTGGATCCTGCACTTGGGTCACAACAACCCCCAGCAGCCCTACAGGCTTGGGGAGGTGGCTGGAAAGCTGTCCAGCGGAAAAGGACCTGGGGGTTTTGGTCAACAGCCAGCTGGATATGAGCTGGCAGTGTGCCCAGGTGGCCAACAAGGCCAATGGCATCCTGGCTTGTGTCAGCAATAGTGTGGTCAGCAGGGACAGGGAAGTGATTGTCCCCCCATACTCAGCACTGGCAAAGCCACACCTCAAATACTGTGTTCAGTTTTGGAACACAGTATTCCCCTGTTGCTATTTGAAGAGTCTCAGACAGAGAAGAGGTTGTAAAACATGGGAAATCTTCCAAAGTTCAGAGTGCTTTTTATATGCTGTATAATAGAAGGGGACACCAATGACATAACCAGCTGTTTCTCCTGCTCCCTGTTTTATTATGCAGGTTCTAAGTTTGCCTATTTTAGGTCTCCTGGGCTCAGAAAGCAAAAGAAAAAGGCAGAGGGGGAAAAACTTGTTTAATGATTCCTTAATGGACTTCATATATCAGCCAAGCTCCCAGCTGTTTGTGAAAATCATGCATAGAAGGTGCTGGGTGCATCTCCCCCAAGAGACTTCGGAAAACACAGGCTGTTATGAACTTTAGGCATTAGGCATTAGTCAACAGCTAAGCAGATTTATCAATCTAACTTCTGTGCTTAGGTGTTTCAAACATCCATGATGACACATTGTTGTGAAGATCCAGTGCTAAATCACACTCCTCTCCAGTTCAGTGGAATTTGAGAGTGGTTTTCAGTACCATCTTTCTAAACATATCTATTTAATGCAGTGCAAAAGCTGAACCATAGTAAAACCTGACTACTGCATCCACCCAAGCAGATAAACTATCACAAGACTCCCAGGTTTGTTTCTCTCAGGGCTCAGAGCAGCATAGGGACCACCTGTAATACACCTGCTTCTGCATCCAGGAAAAAAAAAAAAAAAAAAAAAAAAAAAGGATGGCAAAGAAATCCTGCCATCCCATGATCGCCAATCTATACTTCTGTCTAAGACCAGCTCACTCCATTTTACAGCACAAAGTTGGGCAGCCTAAAAAATATCAGGTTTTCTGCTTTGCACTTTGAGGTTTCCTCAAATATAAATTAGTCAAAGCAGGGAACCAACTGTCAAAGTTCTTCTGAGTACTCCTTACACCTCATGTCCTTCTCCTTTTACAATCAAAATATTAAAAGGTAGTACTAAATGAACATTCAGAAACATTAAGCAAGCAACACCTGTTGCACTGGTGTGAAGCAGTTTGTGTTCCCAGTATAGCAAGAATCATGGTCAGTCATAGCTGAACGGAAATAGGAGCAGAACGTACAAGTCTGGGTCAGGAGTGACTTAGCACTATGGATATACAAATAACAAATAAATCTTTCTGAAAGGAGCCACCTGACAGGAACACAAAGATCAAAATCAAAATTTTACTACGTAAATAAACCAAAATTTTCAGAAATAAACTTGTCACAAACAATTGCCTTCACATAGCAAAAGAAACATCAGTGTGCTTTCTGAACAGAGTATCAAAATGCAAATGGAAGGAGAAACAGATACTTTGAAGACCAAAGTCTCACCTTGGTTAAGCCCAAACTGGTCAACTGTCTGCTCCAGTGAAGCAATCAAGTTAACTCAAATTGGGCACTTAAATAACTAGCAGCAAAACTCAGCACAGCAAATTAAATCAGCAGTGTATAGTGTCATCAGGGATGTTTGGCGCTCTGCTTCAAATAAAGGGGCATCTAAAGTCAGATGATTCAGAGCTGTTTTGAATTTTTCTTAACAGGATGTATCAACATTACTTTTCTTATGGCTTTCTACAAAAAACTCATTTCAGCCCACTTCTCTTATATGCCTGTGGTTCATAAACCATGTGGGGTACAATGATTCATCAGAATTTACATAGTAGCTGCATGCAAGGTTTTATCTCCTTTCAATAAAGCAGGCCAACTTAACATCCCTGAACTTCTGTGTAAAAGCTGTTGGACTATCAGGGCAAAACATTGACCTAGCTGCCAGAACTACAGTCGGAGCAATGAGGGCTGAAAGACATTTATAATTATCTTTTATTCCACTTACAGCAGCACACTGCAGACATATATGTCTATTACTCCCGTTATTATTGGTAGCCACATTTCCAAATCTAGAATCAGTTTCCTCAAGCCTACCTGTGCACATAGATTTTAGCAGTTCATAGCTGATGATTAATCAGAGTTGTAATCAATGAAAAGTTAAGATTAAAAGTCCCTTTTATTGTCCCTTTCAGTCAGCATTGTCAAGAGATTTCCCCAGCCAAATCTTGGAGATAAAAGAGCTATTTACCTGTTGACAATGACCAGCCCACTGTTTCCACACATACACAGATGGTACAGTGATCCAAACAGCAACTCATAAAGGCAACACAGATGTGCAGCATGTGCTAGCCAGCTGCCACCTTTACCCCTGGCAAATTTAGGTGACACAGGAGATGGGGGTTGGAGAGTGTCTGATTAGGCAGACTTTAGGTGGAATTGCAGCTGTAGCTAAGCATAGTACAACAGTACAATAATTTCAGAACACTGCAGTAATGCTTAGATACAAGACCTGTAACACACATCCCAGCCATTCAGCTCCCAGCAAGGAAAGGTTAAGCCATCCCAGAGTAATGGCTCATCAGCTATGAGGGGAGCAGTGCATGGCACAAATTGATGCTAAGGTGCTGTAGGGCAGGAGAAGACTGATTGTCTTTCTAGGCACAGATTTACATGCATTTTGATGCACAGGAGCACAGTTGTGTTGAGTGCTTCACAGGCAACTAACAATGTTATAACTGTTGTCTTCTGCACCAGTATCTGGTACAGGTATGGTCATGGGAGGTTTCTGAGCTTTGTGCCTTTTTCTGTACAGATGGTGGATTATAAACACCAGCTGAAGGGGTCATACCACTCTCAGATCTCGCCATTCTTCCCCGCAACTTTCTGTTTTCATGTTAGAAAAACATTCTACAGTGCACTCAACCCAGACCTACTACCTTTCCCCTAAAAGCATTGAAATGTCCATGCATTTCTGTGATCTTCTTACCTGTATTTGTACACCACCCACACCCCCAAAAAAAACACCCCAAAGTTAAATACAGTGATAAAATTGATCCTAGAGCTAGAAATCTTTCACTTTATTTTTCTAAAAAATCACTGGAAATTAGGCAAATAACTGAAAACCAGAAAGAGCAATGTCCTACAAGTAAGTGAAAACTTCTGAAGTAAGCTTTGCATGGTTATAAATTTTGAGATTAGATTTGGCCAATATTTTTTGTTAATACAGTATTTTATTTTTATGAAGTTCACCTCTGTTAGAAATCAGTACATGGACTAGTATTAGGCTTTTCAGAATCACTCTGCTTGAATGATCTATCAAATATCTGCAAAATGCTTTCTTAGGTTTTGACTATTTGAAAGCAGTTCATTCTATCTGACCAGATAATAAAAGAACAGGACATTTTAGATTCTCTGAAAAACCTGAGTATATCGAAATCCTTTTCTGTGAAATAAATTCTTGCACACATAAATTCGAAGCATGTTTTGTAAAAGAGTCTGCAACTAGGACTTGATACTGCTGCTTCAATTAAGGCTACAAGGAAAACCCCTTTCTTACAAAACATACAGGCTCTTAGGTGGCAGGAAAAAGCCAGTCTTCTCCCCATTCGTGTCTAGGAAAACAGAAGTTAATATTTCTACTTCTATTTAATTAGACTGTGACACAGGATTCAATATTTGAAGGTGTTTAGCACCTAATTCTTCATGGGTAGTTTAATATCATGTCACAGAATGGTTTGGGCTGAAAGCGACCTTAAAGATCATTTAGTTCCAAACCCCCCTGCCACGGGCAGGGACACCTTCCACTAGCCCAGGTTACTCAAAGCCCCATCCAGCCTGGCCTTGAACACTGCCAGGGAGGGGGCAGCCACAGCTGCTCTGGGAAACCTGTGCCAGTGCCTCACCACCCTCATAGGAAAGAATTTCTTCCTTATAGCTAAATCTACCCTCTTTCAGTTTAAAGCCAATACCCCTTGTTCTATCATTGCACACCCTTTCTAAAAGTCTCTTCCCATCTTTCCTTTAGGTCCCCTTTAAGTACTGGCAGGTCACTTTAAGGTTTCCCCAGAACCTTCTCTTCTCCGGGCTGAACAACCCCAACTCTCTCAGCCTGTCCTTATAAGGGAGGTGAAAATGTTCCAAGAGCTGAGCTTTTCTCCATCAGTCAAATAGTGATTTTGTAATTGAGTTATCAAGGTTGTACAAAAGGGTCACAGATTCAGCCACAATGTTACTTAAACTGTAAATATGTATTTATTTACATTCTTCAACTATCTGCTTAGCTCACTATGAGATCAGCACAAAAAGCCTGTTTTAATCTGAGCAGTTCCAGGGTTTCTACACAGCTTTCAGGTCTTTCAAAAATGTAAGCAATAAAACAAACACTAAACTTTCCTTCTTTGTATTTTGAAAGTACAGGGAACTCTAGTTATAAATTTTGGTTTCTTTGTACATTATATCAAAAAGCATTATTAAAGTTCCAAAGCCCTAAAAAGTCAGCAATCAGAAGGTCATCTCTGCATCCCCTTTTTTCACAAAATTATAGATTTATCTACATATTCAAATATTATTCCCTCCACCACCACCACCTACCCATATGATTGGTTTAAATTAATGAGCAACTGTGCTGTTTTCTCATCAGCCCCCATAATTGTTCTCAGCCTGCTCTTAAAGATCAACTTGTAATTTCATTATGACTTTTTCTGTGTTAAATTATCAAGGGGTTTTGCATATTTATGAATTAATTTATTTCCACAACAACTTTGACGTGACTAAGTGTTGATAATCTCAGTTTACAAAAGGGTCTGCAATTGTGGAAAGCCAATTTGAAAAACTTGTCATCCAAACTTCTAGCATGTTTTATACTGAACGTTATCCATTTTAGGTATTCTTGGTGGCTTTTTTCTACAACTGTAAACACATACTGCCTTCGCAAATGTCCTCAAGTCACGTATCTGGAAAACAAGGGATATTTGGTGACTGAAAAGTTTAACTGAAATGTCTTAACCAAACCATCAGAGCTTTGTGGCAGCAGCAGGGACAGATCCCAGTCCTTCAGAAAAAGACTTCTCCATCAGATTTTCTTTCCTTTTCCTGGAATCCCATCTCATTTATGACCACTGACTGGAAGCTTTCCACAGGAAGGTATCTTGTGACAGAAAATGTCCTTTTAGAAAATTAGGATGTAGAAAAACTACAGAAGCAAAAACAGTCTTTCTTCAACAGCCCACCCAAAAGCAGACAATTTTCCTCCCTGTCTGAGCAGCTGACATCTGTCTGTTCAGCTGCCACAGCTGAGCTCACCTCCAGCCTCCCCCATCTCCTTGTGAGCCAGGCAGGGGAAGGGAGGCTTCACCGCCACCCCACCTAATGGCACCAGGGCTCGAAGAGCCTTGTCATCATCAGTTTGTACCTGTGTCAATTGCGAAAACTAAACTCAGGCATCCAAGAAGCCAAAACTGTATTACTGTTCCCTGATAACTAAATTATTCTTTAATAATAAAAAAAAAATCTCTAATACCCATGTGAGAACAAAATTTTCTAAAAAACCACACCAAAATCCAAATGCATTTTGCCCCACAAGGAGTTGTTCTTACCAGCTGCATTCAGACTTCAGAAAGAAATGAAATCTGACCCCTGCAGACAAAAAGCCTTCTTTGCTGCACACCTCTTACTCTTCCCCCAGACAATTCCATCCTGTGCACAGACTGAGGCAAAAGCCTGTGGATAAGATGGTATATAAAGACTGCTGAACACACAAACCACAGGGGTCTAACTGGGGCTATATGGAGACCTCCAAGTGTAGCCTGTCTCAGCTTGTGAATGTGCAACTTCCAAAGATTATTAGTAGTTTGAGACATCTATATTGCCTACATCTTTCTTAAAGGAAGAAAACAACCCACCCACTCACCCTCACCAGATATTCCTGGCGTGTAATTATATCAGACCATAGCAGAGATGGAGCTTGCACCATTGCAGCTTTGTGCTTGTGTCTGGTTGCAACTGATGTCAACCTCCAGGGTCAGTGGCTGGGAGGGGATGCTTCCCCTGTCACAACCAGCCACAGACAGGCTACCAGCTCCCCACCACCAGTTCCCCCATGACTGCCCCTTCCCAGCTCCCAGCCCCAACTCTCTCCTCCACTGCACACTGTTCATCCTTTTTGCCTGCATCCTGCCTCTTGGACATCAGAGAAGGCCAGTCAGCTGAAAGATGATTCTCTGAGCAATAGTTTTGCTTCCAAGTCTCAGGCAGTTTACTTCAATTGCTAGAAAGTGAAGGCTTTCCATGTTGCCAAAAATATGAAGGAGAATATGCCTAAAATGTCTCTTCGTTACCTTTAATTTCACTTCAGTTATATTTTATTTCTCTTCAGCAGTATTAATCCTGGCTTACCCTCAGATAAAAAGAGACCAGAACTATGCCAGTGTTTTTATTTGCATTATACACAGACTCTAAAAGGAGATAAACAACTCAAAGTCTAGTTTTTGAACAACTGAAATTAATTTTAAACACTTTTGGGAGCTCCCAAGTGCCCCTCTCTCTTGCAATGCTGTGAAAGACCCATGTAAAACCAACACAATACCCTGAGTAAAAAGTCAAAGGGAAATTAATCTAGACACTCCATGTAACACAGAAATGTTAACAAAGCAGTGCAGTTGATGCTGCAACTGAAAGAATCTTGTCTTTTATCTGCAGAAATATGGAAAACTATGTCAGAAAGAAAATACGACTTTCAAGTTGACTGTGACCTCTTTAATTTATGACCTGGTTTTAAAATTATAGCTCATCCTGAAAGCATCTAATCTTATCCAGCAGCAGCACTAGGGGCTGCATTCTCCTCCAGTTACTGACTGTACAAAATTATAAACTTCAGTACCAGAGTGGGTAGGGAGAGAGTTTAACTCCAAGACCTTCTAACCAAACCATAACCTAGTAAACTCCAAAATTCCAGTGACCACAGTGGACAACAACCTGTTGGATTGAGCCACCTTTGCCTCACTGCTGATGCAGACTCTCAGCAGTGACCAACAATCAAAGGAGAGTAACATATACTGCAGATATGACTTCACAGACATGGCTGCCACCCTCTCCTCTAGATAATGCATTTATTTTCCATGTCATGTCCCTGTCTGTTCTTTGTTTCTCCAGTCAATCATGACGCCAGCCTCCCTCATATGCCACTTTTCATGCCTGGGAAGGACTCTCAAGGGTTCTCATTTCTCTATGAGAAGTCCTTTAAATTCCTGAGCAAGGCTCAATGCCTACAGAAAACACATCTGCTCAGGTTGCTGATGGGGTGGTATGGTTCTGTCAAGTTGCTTCTTTCTACTTGTCTCTGTTTTGCTACACTCTTATAATATAGGCTTGTAAAGTCCATGTCTGTTTTTCTAGCAGCTACCTGCACAGCAGCCAACACACTGACGTCCTCCTCTCTACCCTGGGCTCCCCACCTCTGTGCTGACACAAGCACAGAGTAACCACAGCAGCACTGCTTCACCCAGCAAGGTGGCTGTGAGCAGCAAAATCCTGGGATGCGGCTGTGTCTCTCGCTGAGAAGACTCTGCAAGAAGCACAAACCCATGCAGTCTTTATTATCCACAGCTGGGACAGATTACCTGGTATCTTGTTCTTGTCTTCATGTGGTAATTGAAATAAAGGATTTCTATTCTCCCTGTTTGTCAGCTCTCAGAGGAGTTTAGTACAAACTGTCCAGTTCAAGTGGTACTGCAGGAACCTGGGAGTAAAAGAGCAGCTTTGGCAACAACACAGAAAAGAATACCCAAATATATCAAAGTTAGGCATAAATCTATTAAGCATTCTGTTCTTTTTCAAGCATACTTTGTCACTTCCTCTCTTTGCTGAGTATATGTGGTTAATAAAACAGCTTTGTCTATTGTAGGGCGTGTCTGTTACAGAGGTCTTAACGACTCTTCTTTGTTCTTAAAAAAATACCTAATTAGTTTCATTTTCAGGGACAATTATTCTTTTATCTGCAACTACAAATTATTATAAAGATATTGGACTGCACTACAGAGCAGCAGAAAGAAGAAAAATGGCCAGACTTAGTTTTCTGCCTTCTATTCCCTACTTCTGTGAGGCTGCCATAAAAATGTCCTCGAAAAATGCCCTTCCACCTTGTGTCACTGTAAAGGCATGATACAAATCTAGTAGCCAGATTTGTAAACTATTACTACTTTAACATCTGGCTTGACCATAGGAATTCTAGAAAGTATTAAAACTTCTCCGGAATTATCTATAATCAAAAGAGATTTTGTTAAAAAAAAATAGTTCCAGGTGGTTGGAACGTGATCTCTTAACATATGCGGTTTTGCTAAACAAGTCAAAGATGATAATCACCCATAATCAAACATGTTTAGTTCAAAGTTCGCGTGATGTTACAGATATACAGCAGTGCTTGTAAAAATTCATAAACTAAGTCATGGCCAGAGATTTTAAAAATATGCATCTAAATTCATGTTCAAAAATTTGAGTGAGTTTCCCGATTTCCAACACTCGTTGCACCACCACCACTAGCAGTTCCTCCCTGTTCTTTTGCAGCCTCTTCCCAGGATGAAGAACTTGTCACAAGAAAATTTTGTCTTGTCAGACTTGTTAAGTCTGGTTTCACATGCATTTCACAAAATACACGTTCTATATTCAACAAATCTGACAGAGATGAAAAGTGTCCCTATACTCATATCCAGGAGTGGGTTTTTTTTTAAAAAAAAAAAAAAACAATGATAAATGTATTCAGATGAAAACATTTAAGTCAGAGACTCTGACAAGAAAATATTACTTAATACAGTTTTTTAGAGTACAGTTTGAAGTTTCAGGTCTTCAGTAATAGCAAGAGAATTAGATGTTTCATCAAAAAATTCTGTAGTATAGATGTTTCATCAAAAATTCTGTGGTAATTTAACTTTTAAATATAAATACAAGCATTTTAAAATAGGGTTATAAGCTCTGATGCTTTACTAGTACTGATCTGTCATTGTAAATACACATAACAGTTTGAAAAACAATAAATGTATGAGTCAAAAAATTCAACATAGGAGTTCATAAAAACAGCCTTTGCTCTGATACATCTACATGCTACCTTCACCACTCAGTACACATGTATTCCTAAAATATGATGTATTCTCAAATCACAGATTACATTCACAGCATGAGTCATATCTTCTGCATGTAAAAAAGCTAGCCAAAAGTAGGCCCACCTCCAACTCAACAACTTTTAAACAAGCAAAAATAAAAGTATTCTTTTCTGGCATCCAGATCTGTCAGGGGTTGAATGTCCTCTGCATCTAGTGACTTCTCCATCCTAGCAGAAAATTTCCATAGCCATTCCTACATATATCCACAGGTCTGCAAAACCCATCCACAACACCACATTGTAATACAACCTGATGTCAATGGGATCTGTTTGCCTTCCCACTCCAGACTGGAAAGATGCTTTGTTTAATTCATTTACCCTTTTCAATGATCTCCTACCACTTCCATTCAACTAAATGAAAGTTAAAAAAAAAAAGTTATAAAAAACACAAAACTAAAAAATCCTAAATCAAATTTCATCAAACTGCCAAAGTCAGCCTTAGAGATTGCAGAACTGGATCCCAAACCAGACATGCATTTTCTAAGTTACCAGCTAGCAACGCTCCACAAAAGTAGGTGTTCTTACGACATTTTGAGATTAAAAGGTTAAAATAACTTAAGTACAACCTTTGATCTCAAATCTTACAAAAACAGGCCACAAGCATGGAGTGCAGTAGAATCCAGGTTCCCCCCTGGAGGGTCTAACCTTTAGCTTCTAATGCAGGCACTAAACTCAGTTCCAAATGTATGTAGGGGTCAGAACTTGAACCCTACTTTTTTTTTTTTTTCTTTCCTTCAGCTAGACCTATATGCTGTCATTAAGGCTAAAGATCTTACACTAAAGCTAAGGCCTAAGGATGACTGTAGGGAATGTATGCAAGAGATTGAACAGTTGTGAATAAACAATAGTAATGAGGATTAGTGAGTCATTCTGACAGGCTAATTACACCAGAAGCTTTCATAAAGTCATCAACAACAGTCTCTCAAAAAACATGTATATATAGACAGAGGTGCAGCTCTTTTATATCTATATGTAACATATATAGGTATGCACATATATATGGACATGCATATATATTTAACATCTTAATATGCCTTTTGTGGTTTCAATGCATACATTCTCTATCACAGAAATTAATTTTCGTACTGTCAGGTCTTGGGGGAACTTGTTTATTTGGTTCCTTCAAACAAAACTCAAGGTGGAGGGAGAAAAGCTGTTCATAACTATCAGTGCCTCACTTGCGCCTACAGCAGACAAGGTTTCAAAGGATGGAAAAGCCAGGAGAAGGGGTGGAGAACACTATTATTGATAGAAGCACTGGACCCCCACCAGGAGGGAGTCAGGAGATGACAGAGCAGAGCTATGCTGGGGGAGGAAGGACACAATGCTCTCATCTCCAAGTGCCATCAAAGGAGACCACACTGTGCACTCCCTCAGGATTCCTGATGACAACACCTCTGTATGGGGACTGCTGACGACATACAGCTGCTTCCTCCCCTGACACACATGAAAGCCTCACTTCTAAAAAAGAAAAGAATTACAACTTTTTCATTATTTTACATCTGTGGAGCTGCAGATCGAAAAAGGAGGCAAGAGCAGGCATTGATCATCTACCCTTTTCTGTAATTCTCACTCCTGTCTGGGTTGGTTTGTTTAGGGTTTTTTTTATGCTGTAATACATGGAAGGCAGCATTGTCCTCTCCCTCCCTCGCTGCTCTGGAGAGCATCAGTTGTCATCTTGAAAATGATGACTAACTCCAAGTCATGGCCTACCCTGCAAGATCTACCTTCAACAGGGCAGAGAGCAACACAAGCACTGAGGAGGTGCTCAGCCCACCCGGCTGGAGGCTCTGCCGTTGGAAAAAAATAATTGCTTGTTGTGAGCCATCATTATCAACTTAGCTGATAACTCCCTCTGCCTTATACAGTAACCTAAGCCCATAGTGGATACTGGGGCTATTCTCTTTTTCTCTGCGCAGTCCAAAAGACAACTAAAAATGGAGAAAATAAAGTTGCTTCCAACTTCCAGACTGGAAGGGAACTTGACAAAATTGCCAGTAATAATTAAAACATTTCCTTTATTTCTCATTAAATTGGTACTGAAAGAAAATAATTCAGAATGAGATCTTCCACACTGCTGCACGCAGCAAGCCCAGACCTACTGGACACCTACAATCTACTCCCATGGGTGCACAAAGAAAATCACAAACTGCTGGAAAGGATTATTAAAAAAAATAAAATAAAATAGAGACTTCTGATGCCCATGCAAAAGAACTCACTTGGAGAACGAACATATTCTTTGTAAGTTCCAGGTGCCACATTACCCTAAAGAATAAAACTAAGTCCTCCGAATTTGAACAGCTACCAAATGGAGTAATTAGGGATTAAATTAGTTTGCAGTGTAGCCAGTGGTCAGGTCAGATCAAAATTATTGTAACAAATGGCCTTGTCTCTCTGAAGAATATTAGATCTTTGCAGGGTTTGTGGAAATTGGGATTCTAAGGGAAAAGTATTAGTGAGTGTTGGAAAAACTGAGCCCATAGAGTTATATGTGCACAGAAGGATGTGAAGGCAGAGCAGAGGGGGTAAAGAAATGTGCCATCTCCTAGAACAGATGTGAAAGCAATCTCTCTGATGAAGAAAGAAAAGCTGGTTGTAAAAAGCAGAAATACCATGAACATAATAGAACAACTGTTTTGCAAGGGCATAACCCTGTTTTCAAAAACTACAAAGAAGCACACAAAAGAAATAAATACATGAATACATCACAAAATACAGTTACATATATATGTAGCTGCTGGGCAAGTCAGAAAGTAAAAAACTTTATTCCTAAACATTTCTAGAATTCTGCATTAAAGTGAAATATTAACTTCCTGGAGAGCAGTGCCTCCAAATGCCATATTACCAGTAATGATCAAGAGGGACACATATCACATAATTTTAGCGTGGAAATCCCAGTTTGTTTCACAAAGTGGTGGAAAAGGGTCCAAAAAAAACCCTGAACTCTTAGTCTTTGTGCCAAGTCTGCACCTGTGTTACACACACTGCCCTGCTTTGCAATGCATGGAAAACCAGGAAGCTTTTGTAAAAGCCAGAAAGCTGTGTTAGGTGCCAGGCAAGTAAGATTAATTAGCAAACACTGAAAGGACAGGCGTGTCTTAAAACCTGACTTTTTGTCCAAGTCTTAAGTTTCAACACTGACTGGTACTGGAAACCCAAATTTATGACCTGAGGGCCAATGTGTCTCACCAATGAGCCTTATCCAACTCACAGATTCATTCCAAGCAGGTATGTACACATTAAAATACATAGGAAAAAGAGGCTGTGCCACCTCTGTTCACCATAACTCCAGCTCCTCTCTCCCCCACACCCTGTGGATTATGGGCTCAGTCAGATCACTGACCCAATCCAGTAGAATAACAACCCAGAAGAGACCATTTTTCAGACATATGAACTCCCTGATCCAAATCAGCTTCACAGATGCTAGAGCAGGAGTCAGTGCACATTCAGAGGAGGAGGAACAAGGCTGTTGTTTTTCTGGAATGTCCACAAGGCAGCTCAGGTTCAAGTGACCACTGGCACAAAAAGCCCCAGTGACTTTCTGGATCAGAGTAACTGCAAACCTGACCCATCTGCCTCACCCCACTGTGAAATTACCATGCCCTGTTGCTCGGGGCATGGTAACTGTCAATAATCCTGACCCACAGGCTACAAAAAGTACTTTACCCCTGTTTCACAGAAAGGAAGCAACCTTGGCTTACTTTTGGATGGGTCTTATATAGCTGTGCCACAACAGCCTTGCAAAGCACAAGGAAAGTAGCTCTCAAGGGCTGTGGATAAGATAAAATGCACAAGGCTGTGAAACAGACATTAACTGACAAGAAGCAGGGGCCAGTGCAGAACTAGTGCCAATGTCTGAGAAAAGCCAAAAGGCAGGGCAGCTGGAAGATAAAGGACAAAAATCAGAGGGAGAAGAGTATCGATGGGACAAAGGCAAGAAGTGTCTTGAAGTGAAAAGAGAATAAGGAAAACAGATCTGTCTCCAGAAGGGACCAGACTGGGGGTCCCCTCCTCTAGCAGGTGAGGAACAGGTGAGGCAAGGCTAAACTGCCCCCCCCCCCCCCCCCCCCCCCCCCCCCCCCCCCCCCCCCCCCCCCCCCCCCCCCCCCCCCCCCCCCCCCCCCCCCCCCCCCCCCCCCCCCCCCCCCCCCCCCCCCCCCCCCCCCCCCCCCCCCCCCCCCCCCCCCCCCCCCCCCCCCCCCCCCCCCCCCCCCCCCCCCCCCCCCCCCCCCCCCCCCCCCCCCCCCCCCCCCCCCCCCCCCCCCCCCCCCCCCCCCCCCCCCCCCCCCCCCCCCCCCCCCCCCCCCCCCCCCCCCCCCCCCCCCCCCCCCCCCCCCCCCCCCCCCCCCCCCCCCCCCCCCCCCCCCCCCCCCCCCCCCCCCCCCCCCCCCCCCCCCCCCCCCCCCCCCCCCCCCCCCCCCCCCCCCCCCCCCCCCCCCCCCCCCCCCCCCCCCCCCCCCCCCCCCCCCCCCCCCCCCCCCCCCCCCCCCCCCCCCCCCCCCCCCCCCCCCCCCCCCCCCCCCCCCCCCCCCCCCCCCCCCCCCCCCCCCCCCCCCCCCCCCCCCCCCCCCCCCCCCCCCCCCCCCCCCCCCCCCCCCCCCCCCCCCCCCCCCCCCCCCCCCCCCCCCCCCCCCCCCCCCCCCCCCCCCCCCCCCCCCCCCCCCCCCCCCCCCCCCCCCCCCCCCCCCCCCCCCCCCCCCCCCCCCCCCCCCCCCCCCCCCCCCCCCCCCCCCCCCCCCCCCCCCCCCCCCCCCCCCCCCCCCCCCCCCCCCCCCCCCCCCCCCCCCCCCCCCCCCCCCCCCCCCCCCCCCCCCCCCCCCCCCCCCCCCCCCCCCCCCCCCCCCCCCCCCCCCCCCCCCCCCCCCCCCCCCCCCCCCCCCCCCCCCCCCCCCCCCCCCCC
>NW_020799143.1:17610108-17620649 GCF_003259725.1 Athene cunicularia | reverse complement strand
CCCCAGGTCCCTCTCTGACTGGCAGCTCTCCAGCCACTCCTCCCCAAGCCTGTAGCACTGCTGGGGGTTGTTGTGGCCCAAGGGCAGCCCCCGGCATTTGGCCTTATGGAAACTCCTCCAGTTGGCCTCAGCCCATGGCTCCAGCCTGTCCAGGTCTCTCTGCAGAGCCTCCCTACCCTCGAGCACATCAACACTCCCACCCAACTTGGGGTCATCTGCAAACTGACTGAGGGTGCACTCGATCCCCTCGTCTAGATCATCAATAAAGATGTTAAACAGGAGTGGCCCCAAAACCAAACCCTGGGGGCCACCACTCGTGACCGGCTGCCAACCAGATTTAACACCTTTCACATAGTGTTTTGGTCCTGACAGCCCCATATGGCCTTGCCTGAGAACTGCACCAAAGTGACACAAAACTAAGATCCATCACTGTTAAAGACATACTATTAAAAAAAAATATATCTTGTGGGGATGAAGTGTTCATCAAACCTCTGGACCTTTCTTTCTCAGGTGGGTCAGTGGCACTTTTCTTTGGGAAACGAACTGAAGCATAATGTTCAAGGCAGGCAGGAAAGCAAGGAAAAAGTACTTGTTTAACAATGCCAGGCAGTCAAAGAAACAACAGTGCCATAAATCAATTATTGTAAAAGCAGGTTTGCCATGTCTTTTCTTCTTCTCCATCTTTTCTCAAAGTATGTTTGTTTAGGCATGTTGATTGCCTTGCAGTTTTTTGTTTGCCTTTTTTTTCCCTATTTAAACCAAGGAACAAACAAAACCACCACAAAATACCCACCCTAAGTACTTCTGATGAAATAAACCCTTTGGTAACTTTCTTTTCTCCTCCCCTTCTGCTTTTCTTATGCTCTCTCTCCTGCCTCCCCCAGTGTATCTGCGCTGTCCCCAGCGTGCTGTGGGGAAGTTCAATCCCAGTTCAGGTGTGGACAGGGAACATTCTGTACTCAGCACGCAGTCAGGGCAGCTGTAAAACACCATCAACAACATGATCGCAGCAGCAGCAGCCACAGCAACTGGAGCAGCAGAAGCCCCAGCATGGAGACATTGTCAGTGTTTGAGGGACCCACAGCACACCCAGTCTGGGGCAGTGGGCACTTATACTCCCTTGTCCTGCATGTAGGCATGGTCTGCCTCCAAAGAGACTCCCTTTTCCCCATCTGCATGTGAACACTGAAATTTTTTCCCCTCATTTTAAAATAGGTGGAAAAGGTCATTTCCTTCTCCACCCCAACCCCCACCGAGTTTAATTATAGCAAAAACATTTCCAAGAGAACAATATGCCCTTCTCACTTCCCCATTCCCTCAAATGCAGCTCATCCAGGGAGTGGCATGTCACCAGCACCCCAGCTCTGAGGCCCCAGTCTGGATCTGTCACTGAGTCCATCTGACTGGCCTCAGAGGGAAATGAGAGGGAACACCTCCTCCCCCCACAGAGCTGCAGGTTTCACTGGAGCCAACCAAGCCCTGCTACATCTTTCATGGGGCAAGGCTCCCTGTGCGTTGTCAGGCTTCCCTCCAGTGATGAAAAGTGTGACCTCCTCATCTTGCAACTGTTTAAAAGGATCAGTAATAGGAACATATACATATTGGGCTGGATTTGCCAAGAGGCGGCTGCAATGGGAGTAGTAAAGGAGGATGTTGATTAAAAGGATGTTTTCAGCTGTGTGTGGATGTCCTCTACTGACCTGTATATGTAAATTACGGTGATTCATTACTTCAGCAGTCACTGTATCTTGTTATGCTTTATGGAAAAGTGAGACTTGTACTATATTCTCATCATATAATCTAACTTTTTTTCCTGTTCCTGAAGAAACACAGGGAACTGCAAAAGCTACAAGCATTCCGCATGTATATATAAGAGAGCTGAGGCTTAGTCTTGCATGATAACCTGGGTATGAGTTCTTAAAAAAAAAAAAAAAAAAAACAAACAAAAAAAACACTAATAAATCCCAACTATACTCTTCTGACAGTTGGTTTGTAATGTAAGAAGATGTCAACAAAATGTAACCAAAGGTCACCAGAATGGAGGCTGAGAGGGAAGAAAGGCCATGAAGAAGGAATGCTGCTTGTCTTTGATAATGGAGACAATAATTGGAGGCTAAAGGTGCCTGATAGGTGAAGGCAAGCAGAAATTGGGAGTGTGAGGAGAGACGCAGTCCAGGCCACTGTGCCATGGGGAACCCTGTACAGAAGTAGGTTCAAGCAGTGGTATCACACTGCACACTGACACCTCCAGGGCACAGGGACACTGTGTGTTAAAAAGTTTGTGGTATTTACTGTCTTTTCAGTCTTAGAGTGCCTGCATGTAAGCAGGTTCCTTGTTGGCTAGTAAATAGAGCACACTGGCAGACCAAGATATCTCCAGCTTTACCTTAGACTTACCAGAGTCATAAAAAAAAAAAAAAAAAAAGCAAACATTACTCATTCCTGGTATTTTCTTCTCTAGCAAAAATACATCTATGGACACATATGAACACAGTATTTCTTCATTACTTTCCTCCAGGACTGAAGTGCTGGCTCATTGGTGCATGAGCTTCAGAAAGAGTGAAGAGAAACTGTGAAATTAATCATGAAATTTACAGCCAAAAGAAAATATAAGAAGTCCAACTGCATAGATCAAGCAATGCTTTCTCACTGAGAGAAGAGGCCTTGGCCATTGTTACCATTTTATTCTATGTGTATTATTTTTACATTGTGCTATTTTTATAACTGCACTGCTGGAAGCTGAAAACAACTGGATTCCCACAGAGTCAGATAAGAGATTATAGGGAAACTGAGAGTTTACTATTTTCTACAAAACCATGCAGAATTTTTGCATAACCTCCAGTACAAGTTCCTTCCACTTTTTTGGTATGTTTATTCAGTGTTTCATCTGATACCATTATTTATTTTAAACTGTCACTGGTTTTGCCCCCTCACTGACTGTCATCTGTCTCCATCAGTTTCTGCAAACTTACAAGACTTTGATCGTTTTAAGATGGAAAAATATTCCTCCTCAACTCATCCATGCTTCCCTCCTTAACTGAATGGATTAAAGTCTCTATGCATATTGTAAACATGTTAGTATCCAGTTTTTCATGATTAATCTCTGGGTATAAATATGTTTTTATTTCAGCTTCAGAGGAATGATTTCACATGGCTTTTTTCTGTGTCTTTTATTTTTCATAGATAATATGGTGCCCCAATTCTACAGGCAGTGGTGAAATGCAAGGAGGGTTTTAAAACCTTTATGTATTGGCAAAAAGAGTGCAGTGAATGTGAAAGACAAGCACCTACTCTTAAAATGCTTTGAACTGTTGCTTTCTGTCCTGGTTCAGCTAGGATAGGGTTAAGTTACCCCAGCAGAGAGGGGGAAGGGATCTCCAGCCGGGTTATTCATACCATGCTGATGTCAGGTCCACTGCAGCAGCACAGGAAGCTTTCCTTTGTGGCTTTGGTGACGGGAAGCATGCGCAGTGGGCTGGCTGCGGTATTTCTCTGTATATCTTTTGTCTTGTTTACTGTTATTACTGTTTGTTGTTGTTATTATTGATATTGTTGTTGTTCAGGTTGTTTATTACTCTGTTGTATTAAATCTTTCCTTATTTCAACCCCAGGATTTGTGCTTAACTTCCAACCCTGACCAGCTGAGGGTAGGGGAGGGACAACGGCAACATGGTCTCCAGTCCCAGCAGGGCTTAAACCAACACACTTTCACATCAGATTAATTTAGAGATTGATACTTACCAAACTATAGCAAACCTTCCATATTATGTATATCGTGTGCACACACAACACACACGCACACACATGTATTTTCCATGAACCTCTACAGTGGCTAGAATAGCATTTGAAGTGCTGCAAACAGAAAAGAAATTTATGGCCTACAGAAGATCAACAAGGTCTCCTTATTCACATTAACTTTTCAGCCAGAAATATCACTATTTAAAACTCAAGAGGAAGCAGCCTATATCTCTCGGGAAATATTTTGTGAGTTCTTGCGTTTCATCACTTCCATTTTCTAATTCTGTTTTTTGATTCCATTGGTTCCCAAAAAAATTTATATGCTACATGCTCTACTGTTGTTTCCTTAAATCCTAATGCTGAGATTTGATGGTGCAGGCAAAGCTGTTGCATACTTGGCTCTCACCCTGAAATGCAGCTGAAACACTTCACCAGCCTAGAAATTGCAAGGTGTTAATATATACGTGTAGCTAAACAATGCTATTATAAAGGGGGGGAGGAGATGACAGCACAGCATAGTAAATGAAGGGGAATGTAAGAGGCTGAATCACAGAGAATGCAGAAAGTGAGCAAGGGTGTTTGAACTTGTTGTGGCTTGAAACAGCAAATTGGTAGAGAAACTCAAGAATGAACTGAATTGTTCTGAAGTATGCTTGCACTATCATGTGTTGAATGTACTGGGACTGGAGGTAAAGGGGGAAGAAAGGAGAAAAATATGGTGGTTGCCCACAAAGCAACATTAGGACTTGTGTCAAAGCATCAGCAATAAAAGCAAATGTTGAGATTAGAGAATGCCTGTTCCTTTCCTCTAAGAGGTGAGGCCAAACATTTCAACTTGCCTTTCACTCAGGAAAAGAGAACAGGAAGAATACTTTCTTCTCAAGCATCTTAATTTATGTGTGTCATTTCCAGTCTTCCATCCATGACACTCATAAACACTTTGTTTAAACAGTTTATTCTGGAAGAGTTTCCCTTCCACATAGTGGGATATAATCCTCTATTTTCCCTATGTTCATGACTGAGCTCCCAGACACAAGATCTCTTCTTTAGGCAGTCTGTTACTATAGAGACAAAGTAAAAGAAGTATATACATCTATCATGTCACAGTGTTAGAGAACAACCCCTGGTGCCAACAGCAGAATGAAGGAAAGATAGAGCGGTTGTTATCCCCAGATTACATATAAGTGGTTAGAGCAGGTACTCCAAAACAAGACCATCCATTGTTGATCTGCATTTTCCAGCAGGACTAGATGCAGCCACAGTGGTGAAGGGGATGGCCTTTAAAGATGGAAATCAATCACAATCTGAATGGTGGGAGGACTGTAGAGATGCACGAGTACTGTCTGGTAGCACAAAATGTGTGCTGGATTACTCAGTGCTAATAAGGGGGTCAAGTTAGCTTTAAAGTCCCCTTAAAACCATAGCTTTGCTGATTCTTTCTCTCATGGCATCCATGCTGAGCTACAGGGTATTAATAAGCAATTTGCTGAGATCTTTCAGTGGTCTCTATCAGTAAATCTGCCCTCTCACCCACTATTCAGGTTTTTTCCCTGTTACAAACTAATGGTCTCTCAGGACAACTACTTTTTCTTCCTCTGGTTTCACTCTCTAAGGACATTCTCCTCTTGGAATATGAATGCTGAGGAATGTCTTGAACAATTTATGTAAGTTATTATGATTTTTTTTTTACTTTAATATTCATACTGCAGAAAGGAATCAAATATCTGACAGGCTTCCTGCACTGGGGTCAGTAAGCATATCTAAATACTAATCCACTCTGATATTGTCAAGGGCAATGACTAGTTAGAGGGGTGAGACTACCACCTCTCAGCAAACCCGCAGCTCTTGATGGCACTGAGTGGTAGAGGAGAATGTGTCTAGATTTCTCTGAATGATTGAACAGCCCCAAGTGATCCACGTTTTTGTATTAAATCAGAACAGGGATCAAAAGGCTTTTCTCTCCCAGTAACATAGAGGTCTAAATATGAGAGCATGTGAAAATGAGGTGTCCATCTTAGTATCAACCCAGATTAAGAGAGAATGTCAGACAGAATGTTTAGCTACCCACATAAAATGATAGTCACTGCAACTTGTACTTCTTATACACTAGTAAGAAATACCTAAGACCAATTACACTAAAGGAATATAATGTAGAGTACAATGCATGCTCAGAGACACATTTCAGTTTCCACCCTCCTCTCCATTTATGTATTTTTGTGCATAGTGAGATACCCTGGCCTAGGAACTACTCTTGCTCAGCAACTGCCTTGATCCTTAAAAACTGTAGAAATTTGTTCAGCCACATTCTAAAATAATGGTAGGAATTAGCTTTAATTTCTTCTCTTTTGCTTTAGGGAGATTAATTCTTAGCATGTGCCAGCCACAGGAATAACAGTAAGTACATGAATAATGTCATGGAAGCTATGAACTCCCACTGCTATTTTGCAATGACTGCGTCAGCAGAGTCTGCTCTCAAAGCTCTCTGAATGATGGAGTACAGCAGCATGCACATAGAATCACAGAACCACAGAATTATCTAGGTTTGAAAAGACCTTAAAGATCATCCAGTCCAACCATTGACCTAGCACCGACCGTACTCAACTACACCATATCATTCAGTGCTACGTCAACCCAACCCTTAAACACCTCCAAGGAGGGGGACTCCACCACCTCCCTGGGCAGCCCATTCCAACATCCAACAGACCATTCTGGAAAGAAATGCTTCTTAATATCCAGTCTAAACCTTCCCTGGTGCATCTTGAGGCCATTCCCTCTTGTCCTATCACTTGTTACTTAGTTCAAGAGACTCATCCCCAGCTCTCTGCAATGTCCTTTCAGGGAGCTGTAGAGGGCGATGAGGTCTCCCCTCAGCCTCCTCTTCTCCAGACTAAACACCCCCAGTTCCCTCAGCCACTCCTCCTACGACCTGTGCTCCAGACCCTGCACCAGCTTCATTGCCCTTCTCTGGACACGCTTGAGTCATTCAATGTCCTTTTTGGAGTGAGGGGCCCAAAAATGAACACAGGAATCGAGGGGCGGCCTCCTCAGTGCCGAGTCCAGGGGTAAGATCCCTTCCCTGTCCCTGCTGGCCACGCTATTGCTGACACAAGCCAGGATGCCATTGGCCTTCTTGTCTCCCTGGGCACACTGCTGGCTCCTGTTCAGCCGGCTGTCAGTCAGCACCCCCAGTTCCCTCTCTGACTGGCAGCCCTCCAGTCACTCCTCCCCAAGCCTGTAGCGCTGCTGGGGGTTGTTGTGGCCCAAGGGCAGCCCCTGGCATTTGGCCTTATGGAAACTCCTCCAGTTGGGCTCAGCCCATGGCTCCAGCCTGTCCAGGTCTCTCTGCAGAGCCTCCCTACCCTCGAGCACATCAACACTCCCACCCAACTTGGGGTCATCTGCAAACTGACTGAGGGTGCACTCGATCCCCTCGTCTAGATCATCAATAAAGATGTTAAACAGGAGTGGCCCCAAAACCAAACCCTGGGGGCCACCACTCGTGACCGGCTGCCAACCAGATTTAACACCTTTCACATAGTGTTTTGGTCCTGACAGCCCCATATGGCCTTGCCTGAGAACTGCACCAAAGTGACACAAAACTAAGATCCATCACTGTTAAAGACATACTATTAAAAAAAAATATATCTTGTGGGGATGAAGTGTTCATCAAACCTCTGGACCTTTCTTTCTCAGGTGGGTCAGTGGCACTTTTCTTTGGGAAACGAACTGAAGCATAATGTTCAAGGCAGGCAGGAAAGCAAGGAAAAAGTACTTGTTTAACAATGCCAGGCAGTCAAAGAAACAACAGTGCCATAAATCAATTATTGTAAAAGCAGGTTTGCCATGTCTTTTCTTCTTCTCCATCTTTTCTCAAAGTATGTTTGTTTAGGCATGTTGATTGCCTTGCAGTTTTTTGTTTGCCTTTTTTTTCCCTATTTAAACCAAGGAACAAACAAAACCACCACAAAATACCCACCCTAAGTACTTCTGATGAAATAAACCCTTTGGTAACTTTCTTTTCTCCTCCCCTTCTGCTTTTCTTATGCTCTCTCTCCTGCCTCCCCCAGTGTATCTGCGCTGTCCCCAGCGTGCTGTGGGGAAGTTCAATCCCAGTTCAGGTGTGGACAGGGAACATTCTGTACTCAGCACGCAGTCAGGGCAGCTGTAAAACACCATCAACAACATGATCGCAGCAGCAGCAGCCACAGCAACTGGAGCAGCAGAAGCCCCAGCATGGAGACATTGTCAGTGTTTGAGGGACCCACAGCACACCCAGTCTGGGGCAGTGGGCACTTATACTCCCTTGTCCTGCATGTAGGCATGGTCTGCCTCCAAAGAGACTCCCTTTTCCCCATCTGCATGTGAACACTGAAATTTTTTCCCCTCATTTTAAAATAGGTGGAAAAGGTCATTTCCTTCTCCACCCCAACCCCCACCGAGTTTAATTATAGCAAAAACATTTCCAAGAGAACAATATGCCCTTCTCACTTCCCCATTCCCTCAAATGCAGCTCATCCAGGGAGTGGCATGTCACCAGCACCCCAGCTCTGAGGCCCCAGTCTGGATCTGTCACTGAGTCCATCTGACTGGCCTCAGAGGGAAATGAGAGGGAACACCTCCTCCCCCCACAGAGCTGCAGGTTTCACTGGAGCCAACCAAGCCCTGCTACATCTTTCATGGGGCAAGGCTCCCTGTGCGTTGTCAGGCTTCCCTCCAGTGATGAAAAGTGTGACCTCCTCATCTTGCAACTGTTTAAAAGGATCAGTAATACGAACATATACATATTGGGCTGGATTTGCCAAGAGGCGGCTGCAATGGGAGTAGTAAAGGAGGATGTTGATTAAAAGGATGTTTTCAGCTGTGTGTGGATGTCCTCTACTGACCTGTATATGTAAATTACGGTGATTCATTACTTCAGCAGTCACTGTATCTTGTTATGCTTTATGGAAAAGTGAGACTTGTACTATATTCTCATCATATAATCTAACTTTTTTTCCTGTTCCTGAAGAAACACAGGGAACTGCAAAAGCTACAAGCATTCCGCATGTATATATAAGAGAGCTGAGGCTTAGTCTTGCATGATAACCTGGGTATGAGTTCTTAAAAAAAAAAAAAAAAAAAACAAACAAAAAAAACACTAATAAATCCCAACTATACTCTTCTGACAGTTGGTTTGTAATGTAAGAAGATGTCAACAAAATGTAACCAAAGGTCACCAGAATGGAGGCTGAGAGGGAAGAAAGGCCATGAAGAAGGAATGCTGCTTGTCTTTGATAATGGAGACAATAATTGGAGGCTAAAGGTGCCTGATAGGTGAAGGCAAGCAGAAATTGGGAGTGTGAGGAGAGACGCAGTCCAGGCCACTGTGCCATGGGGAACCCTGTACAGAAGTAGGTTCAAGCAGTGGTATCACACTGCACACTGACACCTCCAGGGCACAGGGACACTGTGTGTTAAAAAGTTTGTGGTATTTACTGTCTTTTCAGTCTTAGAGTGCCTGCATGTAAGCAGGTTCCTTGTTGGCTAGTAAATAGAGCACACTGGCAGACCAAGATATCTCCAGCTTTACCTTAGACTTACCAGAGTCATAAAAAAAAAAAAAAAAAAAGCAAACATTACTCATTCCTGGTATTTTCTTCTCTAGCAAAAATACATCTATGGACACATATGAACACAGTATTTCTTCATTACTTTCCTCCAGGACTGAAGTGCTGGCTCATTGGTGCATGAGCTTCAGAAAGAGTGAAGAGAAACTGTGAAATTAATCATGAAATTTACAGCCAAAAGAAAATATAAGAAGTCCAACTGCATAGATCAAGCAATGCTTTCTCACTGAGAGAAGAGGCCTTGGCCATTGTTACCATTTTATTCTATGTGTATTATTTTTACATTGTGCTATTTTTATAACTGCACTGCTGGAAGCTGAAAACAACTGGATTCCCACAGAGTCAGATAAGAGATTATAGGGAAACTGAGAGTTTACTATTTTCTACAAAACCATGCAGAATTTTTGCATAACCTCCAGTACAAGTTCCTTCCACTTTTTTGGTATGTTTATTCAGTGTTTCATCTGATACCATTATTTATTTTAAACTGTCACTGGTTTTGCCCCCTCACTGACTGTCATCTGTCTCCATCAGTTTCTGCAAACTTACAAGACTTTGATCGTTTTAAGATGGAAAAATATTCCTCCTCAACTCATCCATGCTTCCCTCCTTAACTGAATGGATTAAAGTCTCTATGCATATTGTAAACATGTTAGTATCCAGTTTTTCATGATTAATCTCTGGGTATAAATATGTTTTTATTTCAGCTTCAGAGGAATGATTTCACATGGCTTTTTTCTGTGTCTTTTATTTTTCATAGATAATATGGTGCCCCAATTCTACAGGCAGTGGTGAAATGCAAGGAGGGTTTTAAAACCTTTATGTATTGGCAAAAAGAGTGCAGTGAATGTGAAAGACAAGCACCTACTCTTAAAATGCTTTGAACTGTTGCTTTCTGTCCTGGTTCAGCTAGGATAGGGTTAAGTTACCCCAGCAGAGAGGGGGAAGGGATCTCCAGCCGGGTTATTCATACCATGCTGATGTCAGGTCCACTGCAGCAGCACAGGAAGCTTTCCTTTGTGGCTTTGGTGACGGGAAGCATGCGCAGTGGGCTGGCTGCGGTATTTCTCTGTATATCTTTTGTCTTGTTTACTGTTATTACTGTTTGTTGTTGTTATTATTGATATTGTTGTTGTTCAGGTTGTTTATTACTCTGTTGTATTAAATCTTTCCTTATTTCAACCCCAGGATTTGTGC
>NW_020799143.1:17601049-17610058 GCF_003259725.1 Athene cunicularia | reverse complement strand
CAGTGTTAGGTTAATGGTTGGACTAGGTGATCTTCCAGGTCTTTTCCAACCTAGATGATTCTGTGATTGTGTGTGTGTCTATGTGCATGTGCAGAAATACGATATGCAGGTCAGAACTATTAAGTTGGATTTAACCCTCCTGTTAGCACCATCTATTCACATAGTCCCAACCATACAAATGCATTGCATTCCCACTTCCTCACATTTCCTGCTACAGACTGGGGCTATGTCTGTCCCAGGAGAAAGAAAACAGTAATTATCAGTCCTTTTCCTGTATGTTATAGAGCACACAGAGAAATATTATGTATATTTTTTAAATTTTTTTCCTTTTTAGTAAGTATTGTGAAGACAGTCGTCTGGAATATTCACAAAAATCAAATCCCTTTTATAGTTTTCATACAAGTCCAAATGTTTGAGATTTTTCTAACTAGCTGGATAGCATAACCCTTCAATTATTTCCTAGCCATCAGGTCAAAAATTTTTCCTCAGTAAGATGACATAGATGCTTCAGGCATATGGACATAAATTAGATACAAGTTCAAAATCCATGGGCATTAGGATTTAAGATTTTCTGGTCATATAAAAGAAAAAAAAATCATTTAGTTGAGAAGTGAAATATAGTTATCTGAATATAGGAGACAGCTCTAAATCTTTTGATGAGACATGCTGTATTCAGTCTGTTTGGGCAGCTAGGAAGCTTATCAGCTACTGCCTGCAGATACCCAGGCTGTTATCAATAAAACTTTAGTGGGTTTGGTTGGGAGATGGTAGCGGGAAGAGTACCTTGTAATTAAGCTAATTAAGCTTTCTCTTTTTTTCAGTTCCTCAACCTATATGCCAAACACAGCACTTCCTGCATAACAGAAAGCAAAATGGGTTAAATATATGAGATTTTTAGACTCTTTTACATACTAAAACCAAATTCTACAAGCATACAGTTATGTGAAAAGTTTTTATATTTTACAAATATAGTAACCATGAACAAATAGACAAAATATTTGGTGGCTTAGGTCTCAGGTCACAACCACTTTATCTCACTTACAATATAATTGAGCCTTTTGTTTATAATTTCGAGCCCTGTTGAATAAGCACTAACAGAAAACAGGGTCTCTGTTCATCAGACAACATCCACACATAAAGTGTGGATGAAACAAAGATGAAGTACTAATTAGTTTTTGATCTTTTTCAAATATAAACCCTTTGCTAGAGAAGAGAAACACTTTTAAACAGATGTAACACTTATTTGTTTGACAGTAACAAATGGCAGTTTATAGTCATAGCTGTCTGTGCAAAGCTTCATGCATATCAAACACCTCAGTCTTCTCCAGCAGTAATGAAGACTCATTGTTGTTGGTACTAGTTTCACAGTCTGATCAAGAGCTTCATTATTAGGCTGCTGGCTTAAAAAATGAGTGGTAGAATGAAGGAGGATGAATGTACACACACCAGGCTATAAGAGTGGAAAATATGAGGGAAAGCACTGGAAAGTTGTGAGTTAAAAAGCAGCTCTCTCCCCTACCAAAGACAGCCCAGCAGTGCTACAGAACTGGCCCTACGTGCACATCAGGAAAGAGAAGTGTTAAAACAATCGGAGCATTAAAAACACATATGTGTTTTTAATAAAAAGCATTGTCTGGCAATCTGTTTGACCAGATCTGACCAGCTAAGTCATGATGGCTCTCACCAACAGTTGGACAAAAGACTTCTAGAGAATAAGGAGACCCTTTAGAAAAATAACTTAAATAATTCAAAAGGTAGCATTGTTCCACATTGATCAGAATGAAACCAACAGGAATTAGAAATTACGGTTAGGAAATGCTGTTTAGCTGGTCATTGAAGAGAAACTCATGTCTGGATGTGGTAGCTAAAATGTTGCCATTGTATTTTTCAGAAAGAAAAATTGGAAGTTGAAATCTCCTGTTCAAATTCCAACATAAATAATTACACTGGATATATTTCTGCAGATGTATAAAAAGCATTCCTCAGTTCTTGCCCTATATTTTTGTGCTGTTTGAGAATTGGCTTTTCTTCATTCATGTGAGGAAGTAGTTCCCTTCAGCAAGGGATGAAATGATGATTCCCATGCCTTGCTCTTCAAATATTTGGAGATTCCTCAGGAGGGCACAATACAGAATTAATATCATGATCATACGCTAACTCTCTTGGCAGTCCAAGATGTAGTTACACAGTCTTAAGTATCTATTTACCTGGGTTGACTCTCAGAGACCCAGGGGATGCTGGTCTGTAAGGATCTTTATTTTCCAAATGCAAATTGAAAATAGCTTTGGGTTAGGGATACAACACATACTGCAGGATTTTTTGGCACTATCTGTATAAAATAATTTGGCAGTGCATACTCAAGCCCTGTTACCCACTAGGGAGATCCCTCCTGCTTTCTCATAGTTCTTTACTGCATTTTGTTAGAAAATAAAAATGTCTCCTTGGAAAACCAGAAGGCTGACTCTCTTAGTTAATTCCATAAATTATCCACTTACCAGGAACAATACCATGGACACAACAGTGTTCATCAGAAGGGTTACTTCACTTTCAAAGACACCTCCAGAGCACCAGAAAGAAGTAACCCATTAGAAACTGAAGAAGTTCATGGTCTGCTGACACTCTGAGATACTGTACCATTACAAAAAGAAAAAAGAGAGAACTGACACTAAATTGATGTATTAGTTTTTAAGGTTCCATTAATTGCTTATTTTGATAGGCCAGTTAGCATCAGTTACTGAAACAAAATGTTGCTTTAAAAATGCATTTACTTATGATCATTAAGTACATATCCAACCTCTTTCAAAAAGTGTAACTCTTCATCTTTCTTACTGATTACAATTAGAATGCTCTAGTGACTGAGTACCTCAAGGGATTAATTTGGACAAGCAGACCCTGGTTTGCATTTTTTTTAGGAGATTTTTTCACTATGTACAGTTTGTGAAAATCAACAACAACAACAACAAACCCAAGAGTGATGTTTTATTGTTTGTATCACCTGAAAAAAAAAATTGTATTGCGTGTCTGATGTGCAACACTGAAAAGAGGCTGATAACATGAGATACTCAGCATGTTAAGTCTATTCTAATTATTGTACTGTGTTTTTACAAAGCTACAAGTCATTCTGGACAGCAGTGAAAACACCAGCCACACACAGAACTCAAGGACAAAGGACAAACAACTCAAATTCATGGAAAGATATCAAGTGATCAACAGGCATTGTGACTACAGAGAAGCTGCTTGGGGATGTATAAGCCAGCTTTTAAGAGAATTCTTGAGTGAGCTGCTCCCAAAGTGGAGACATTAACAACTGCTTGGAGGCTGTGCATTCCTGCATGCTGAAAGAAGCTGGAGGGCACTGAATTTAGATGTCTCCCATCATAATCCAGATAAGGCTGGTAGGGTTTGCAATTGTTCCAGTATTCACCACTCATGTGAATAGAAATATTGCCTTGAACTGGTATGATACTTTATCAGAGTGTTTCCACACCTTTTACATTCTTGGAGGACAGATTACTCCCCGGTGAAATAATAAAATAATAACTTTTAACTAGATTTGAAGGGGGAAGGGGGCAAAACATCGGCCCATCTGAAGTGCATGTATACCAATGCACACAGCATGAGTAACAAACAGGAGGAGCTTGAAGCCGTGATGAAACAGGAAAATTACAATGTTGTTTCTATTACAGAAACATGATGGGATGTCTCCCATGACTGGAGTGCGCCAGTTGATGGCTACAAGCTCTTTAGGAGTGGTGCTGTATGTTAGGGACTGTTATGATTGCTTCGAGCACAGGTGTAGTGAAGACAGGGTGGAGTGTCTTTGCATTAGAATCAGAGGGAAGGCCAACAGGGCAGATGTTGTAGTAGGAGTCTACTATAGGCCACCCAACCAGGACAGAGAGATGGACGAGATATTTTACAGGCACTTAGGTGAAATCTCACGATCACTTGCCCTTGTTCTTGTGGGCGACTTTAACTTCCCAGACATCTGCTGGAAATACAACACACCAGAGTGGGACCAGTCCCGGAGATTCCTGGAATGTGTGGGAGACAACTTCCTGACGCAACTGGTGAGTAAACCGACCAGAGAAGGTGCCCTGCTGGATCTCCTCTTTGTGAACAGAGAAAGGCTGGTGGACAACGTGGAGGTTGGAGGTCGACTAGGGCACAGCGATCATGAAATAATAGAGTTCTCTATTCTTAGAGAGGTCAGGAGAGAGCTAAGCAGGACTGATATCCTGGACTTCAGAAGGGCTGACTTTGTCTTGTTTAGGCACCTCCTGAAGGGTGTAGGGGCCCAAGAAGGCTGGGCGCTCTATAAGAAGGAAGTGTTAATAGCTCAGGAGCAGGCGGTCCCCAGGTGCTCTAAGAGAAGCTGAACAGGGAGCTTTGGCTGCAACTCAGAGAGAAAAGGAGATTTTACAGCCTTTGGAAGAAGGGGCTAGCCACTCACAGTGATTACAAAGGGGCTGTGAGGCTATGCAGGGTGGAAATCAGAAGGGCTAAAGCCCAACTGGAAATTAATTTGGCCTCTGCAATCAAGGATAACAAGAAAAGTTTCTGTAAGTATGTCAGTAGCAAAAGAAAGTCCAAGGAGAGTCTCCATCCCCTGCCAGATGCAGGAGGAAATTTGGTAACAAGTGACAAGGAGAAGGCTGAGGTGCTTAATGCCTTCTTTATCTCAGTCTTTAATAGCAAGGTTAGTTGTATTGATGAAATCCAGCCTCCACAGCCAGAATACAGAGACTGGGAGAACGACCCCCCTGCAGTCCAAGAGACAGACAGTGATCTGCTGCATCACACAGACACACACAAGTCTATGGGACCGGATGGGATACACCCAAGGGTGCTGAAGGAGCTGGCTGGGGTGCTCGCAAAGCTGCTTTCCATCATTTACCAGCAGTCCTGGCTGACTGGGAGGTCCTGACAGGTTGGAAATTGGCCAATGTGACGCCCATATATAAGTAGGGTCAGAAGAATGATCTGGAAAATTCCAGGCCTGTCAGTTTGACTTCGGTGCCCGGGAAGCTGATGGAGCAGCTTATCCTAAGTAACATCACACAAAACGTGCAGGACAACCAGATGCTCAGGCCCAGTCAGCATGGGGTTATGAAAGGCAGGTCCTGCTTGACAAACCTGATCTCCTTCTACGACAGGGCAACCTGCTTATTGAATGAGGGAAAGGCTGTGGATGTTGTTTACCTTGACTTTATCAAGGCCTTTGACACCATTTCCCACAGCATTCTCCTGGTGAAACTGGCTGCTCGTGGCTTGGATGGGCACACGCTTTGCTGGGGAAAAAAATGGCTAGACAACCGGGTCCAAAGAGTTGTGGTGAATGGAGTTAAATCCAGCTGGCGGCCAGTTACGAGTGGTGTCCCCCAGGGCTCGGTGTTGGGGCCACTCCTGTTTAATATCTTTATTGATGATCTAGACTAGGGGATCGAGTGCACCCTCAGTCAGTTTGCAGGTGACCCCAAGTTGGGTGGGAGTGTTGATCTGCTCGAGGGTAGGGAGGCTCTGCAGAGAGACCTGGACAGGCTGGAGCCATGGGCTGAGGCCAACTGGAGGAGTTTCCATAAGGCCAAATGCCGGGGGCTGCCCTTGGGCCACAACAACCCCCAGCAGCGCTACAGGCTTGGGGAGGAGTGGCTGGAGAGCTGCCAGTCAGAGAGGGACCTGGGGGTGTTGATTGACAGCCGGCTGAACAGGAGCCAGCAGTGTGCCCAGGGGGACAAGAAGGCCAATGGCATCCTGGCTTGTGTCAGCAATAGCGTGGCCAGCAGGGACAGGGAAGGGATCTTACCCCTGGACTCGGCACTGGGGAGGCCGCCCCTTGATTCCTGTGTTCAGTTTTGGGCCCCTCACTACAAAAAGGACATTGAATGACTCGAGCGTTTCCAGAGAAGGGCAACGAAGCTGGTGAAGGATCTGGAGCACAGGTCGTAGGAGGAGCGGCTGAGGGAACTGGGGGTGTTTAGTCTGGAGAAGAGGAGGCTGAGGGGAGACCTTATCACCCTCTACAACTACCTGAAAGGAGGGTGCAGAGAGCTGGGTATGAGCCTCTTTAGCCTAGTAGAAAGTGACAGGCCAAGAGGTAATGGCCTCAAGTTGCACCAGGGAAAGTTCAGACTAGATATTAGGAAGCATTTCTTTCCAGAAGGGGTTGTTAGGCATTGGAATGGGCTGCCCAGGGAGGTGGTGGAGTCCCCATCCCTGGAGGTGTTCAAGATTAGGGTCGATTTAGAGCTTAAGGATATGCTGTAGGTGGGAACTGTGCTAGGCGAACGGTTGGACTAGATGATCTCCAGGGTCCTTTCCAACCTAGATGGTTCTGTGATTCTGTGAATATTAGTTATCAAATACGTCCATCACTTTGAAACTATCTAACTGAGAACAAAGGTTACAATCATAATTAAGAGGGTTTTTTTAAAATCATCTTTACAAGAACAGTGGACTGCCATCCTGAAAAGCCCAAGGTTTGTATCTCAACAGAGTAAGTACTATGAAGGTACTACACAATCCTCTATGCTACTATACACAAATTAATCAATGGCAACTCTATGCACTCTCAGGATCTCTAGAAACTGGTGAAGATCAAATGTAATTTGCATATGTTGGAAAGAATGAACTATTTCTGTATTCACTCTGATCTCAATATCTATTCCATAAAATGTATTTATTTTATAAGCTAAGAGGGGAAGAAGATAATTACGGAAATTCCAACTAGTACCTTCAGCAACCTGAGGAGTAGATAAAATTAGCTCTCAGATTGTGTCCTTATTGGCACCTGCTGAGCGTTATTGTTCTCTGTGGACCTTCTCTGGTTCAGCATATTGAAAGTCAGCAAACGTATACATATAAAAAAAGGAAGAAAAGTCTTTGTGTTGGTCTTTTTTGCAAGTAGAGTAAAAAAAAGATGTGAATTACGAGTACTTTCTCACTTTTTTTTTGCACTTCAGAAATAGTGGCTGTAGTAGAACAACGTAGGCAGTGAAATCAACAGTTGTTATTCTTAACACGCACAGAGAGTAGGCTTCTCAAAGTTGTATGTATACATAAATCTACCTAAATGCACATTTAACTGTTTTCCTGCCTTTCATAGTCAGGTGACTCCTGGGAGGAAAAATCAAGATGTATTCATTTCTGTAGAAATACCAAAACTTGTTTTGTTAGCATGTAATATCCAATGCTACTCTAGGAGAAGTACAGTAGTAAATATTTACTTGCTTGATTAAATGAATGCTGAAATTCTCAAAACAGCTGCTGATGTAAACAACCACAGGTAAACTGAGTTTCTGTTCACAGTCTCACACAAAATATGGCATGATGGATATTAAGAGGAACAGCATAGTCTTTTAATGATGTTTCTACCAGTAAATGCTTACTGAAGTTGACCTTTATTATTTGATCTTATATTGAATACTAAGCAGGACAAGTGTTGGATGTGAACAAAGCTCTTCGCAGATTCAGCATCGTGGGCAGTAAGCTCCTTTTATGTGTAACTGCTGGGTGGAGCTAAACAACCATTGCATACCATAAAGTACCACTTGCTGCATGCAGGTGACTACTTAATTATCAAGCTAAGTAATTTAGATTTGTATTTATAAAGAACTTCATGTGCAATGCTGGCAACAGCCAAGTGCTAATTGTTCTTGCAAACAGTGGAGGCATATTTAAATGTCTCTAGGATTTGGGATGCTGGAATCCAAACTAGACAGGAAAAATATATGTTTGCATTGCAGGTCATTAGAAAACTTGGTATTTTCGATTTGTGTTACCACTTCTCACGGTGTGACTTGTCCAGGAACATGCTAAATATAACTGGACTTCTGATTCACATACATTTGTGAGGGGAAGTTCTCAGCCAGAGTAAAGCTGGAACATAAAAAGGAGAGTTTGCCAGGTTCTGCCAAGTCAGGTGAAGGGGGCCTCATGGCAGTAGACAAAACTGAAGCCTAAATAACAGACTTGTTCTGTCTCTCTACCCAACTCCTTCAAAGAATAAGAAAGAATATTTCATACTAGTTTTGTATCTGCAGAAGCAATAGTTGCTCACTGAACAGTATTAGTGAGACGGTAAGTTTTTCACAGAGAAAGCTGGTTTAGAAGACAAAGCTAGCCATGGTGCTACAAGTACTGTTTGATTCATCCTCCAAAGTTCCCTTGCAGCTGTCTTGTTAAGTTGCTTCACTTGAAAACCAAACATCTGCAGCTGTTATACACAGTTAAACTAGTTGGTTTTGAATGTCAGCACCACTATTTGTACAGTCTAAAGCCACCAGGAAATTGGTGTTGTCACTAATACAGTCCTTCTAAGATTTGTTCTCTGTGTACCTTGAAGGAGAAATAGACAAATTGGTTTAAAGTCAGCTAGACCTACCCAGCCTGGTCCTGGCTATTCGTCTGACTGAAAACTTTACCTGAAATGCTGAACAGCACGTTGCTAATCTTGAAGCCAGACACTCTGACTTAGTGAGCTCTGAACCCGTACCAAGATGTGTTGTCTGATTCAGTGTCAGTATTTGTAACACACACAAAAAAAGTAGTACTTACCTTAATGCTGAGTACCAATTACTGTTTCTACTAGTTATATTTCAAAAAAAGTGAAATATATATAAATAGTTGCACAGATATATAAGTAGCTGCATTAAAAATAAGGAACACACGTTCATAAAAGAATCACATCCTTCCTCAGTTTCTCACCTCAGAAATCAGGCATATTTTAGATCATCTGGTTGTCTAAATCCTTGGACATACAATTAAATTCAGCTAACTGAAATCGTGGTTAATCTCTTTTCCATTCTCTTTGCAGTTTTTTCCCTACATACTGAACTACACAAGTCTTCAATGACCACATGCATGACAATTCACCAAAGTCACACACACACAAAATACATATTTGAACATGGAGCCTGCACTACATTCGTTATGGCAGAGATCCTCCACTGTCACAGGCACTAGTATTCAGGAAGATTAGTGGATATTATTTGACAGCTCTAAGGCTGT
>NW_020799143.1:17598450-17600999 GCF_003259725.1 Athene cunicularia | reverse complement strand
GGGTGGGGGGGGTGAGAGATCTCTGGTGCAGACAGCAACGTTAACTGCACTGACAACTTTCTCACTTCTGAACCTTTGCACTGACAGGAATCTGTTTTGCCAGTTACTGAGGCAATGGTGAGGCATCTGGTGCTATGTATGCAGCAGTATCTACATGTTTATCATGGATGTGTGGGGGTCAGAGCTGCTCTGAGGTGGGCACTTGAGGTTCCATACTCACAGGGAGGGAAGAGCTAGATAATTCAGGCTATGCTATGCAACCTTTCTCCAGCACTGCCCGCGCTCCAAACAAGAAGTTACGCAGCCAAGTCAGCACAGTGAGCACGACCTAATAATCTCTTTACCCCAGCAGGACTGATCTGCTTTAATTTAGCACTGCATTAACTGCCCACACTAGAGCTGACTTGCAACCAGCTATCTCAGAAGCAAGGGCAGCTTGTGTGTGCTTTTGTCTGCCCTACGATGGCAGCCTTGGGAAGGTTTTCAGAATGAGTGCACTGAGTAGCAGGACATTTTGAGCAGACAAGATAGAAATTCTAAGTATGAACTATTACCTTTAGGCACACTCCTCTCTGGAAATTTAGAGTCTTATTCAGTCAAGCCAGAGAAAGGCTTACCACAGCTCACAGTCTCCAGCCTGGACTGCAGCCTAGACCCCAGCCCTGGTGTGCTCTGAGGCTGCAGCTGTCCCCAGGAGATCAGTCCTTAGAAGCAACTGGAGTTTCCTATTTCCTGAAGGGATTCACACCCACAGCTCTCACCTTGAAACCAAGCACTCGGTCTATTGGGCTATTCTGGAGGAGATAGTCTCCACCCTTCTTTTTAAAACCATTTGACTCTGAATAAAAGAATGAACCTCTTCCTTAGGATACTTGGGTGGAACGGGGTCAGATCTGAATCCCAGATCTATTCTAAGGGCTCCCAAGCATTTTGCAATCAAACATAAAGATATTACAAAGACTCTGAGCTGCTTTGAAGCTTGATTGAAGCAGTTTCTTAAACTCTTCCCTAAGCCACTGCTACAGACAGCACAATGGGCCTGACAGGCTTCCTATGGCTGCCTTGATGTTCTTAGCAGGGGCTGAAATCTGGGAAAATTTACAAACAAAATACTTATTTATATGGAGACCTAATTGTCTGAGGGCATGTCCAAGAGCTCAATATCAGGGAAATTTTAAGAGCAGTTAGCAGTTTAAACTCTTTTAGCATTAAGAGTCAGCTACAGAGCAGGTCTTTGCCATTTTGAATTTCTGTTTAGTGTATGTGCCCATATGCAGCTCTAGGTAGCTAAAACTAACTCTTCCACAAAACAAACAAAATCAAGTTAGCTAAAGCTGATTTGCCACAGACTTTAGCGTAATCTGATTTCAATGCAAGACAGACTAGAAGAGATTTTACCTAAACTCAGGACAGGCTAACATTAAAAAAGGGGCATAGAAAAGGAGTGACAGTGAAAGTCCAGTGGTTGATTGTTATACAGAAAAGCAGTATTTTATTCAGTTTAGAGTTATATTATCATTCTTTTCACATTCTGGGGTAAATGTGACAGTTAAGATAACCTTAATGATTAAGATAGTGTTCTGAAGTGATTATTACTAGGCAAAGATTGTGTGGTGCTGGTACAATCAGACTGAAAACCAAGATATACTATCATATTGTTTAGGTACATCTTTTGACACAAAATTTTCTTTATGGGGATATCTTCTTTTAAAAAAACCACAGCTACTAAAAGAATGGGTTTAAGGACGGAGAAGCTTTTCCAGTCTCTCTTTTGTCCTCAGAGAAGATTTCTGATAATGTGGTACACATATGCAAGCACATTCAAGCACAGTACCATTTGGATTGTGCTACACATACAAAGGCTATGTAGTAAGTAAATTGAAAAACTGAAAAAGCATTGAAGGTATGAGCTGTAGAACCCAGAAGACTCCTTCACTGGTACCAGTAAACACAGGAGATGATGCTCTTGCAGCAAAAAAGGTGAATGGCACGGTTCTCCAGGTGTGGCCTAACTAGGGCTGAAGGGAGGGGAAGGATCACCTGCCTCCATCTGCTAATAACATTCCTTGTAATGCATTTTTTGATGCAAGAGCACCCTGCTGGCTTGTGTTTGACTTGGTATTCACCAGGGTCCCCAGCCTTTTACCGCAAAGCTGCTTTCCAGATACTTATTTGGTCTGGGAAGGATTTCTACTGACAAAGAATTAAACATCTTAAGGAAAACTCTAACAACTGAACTGCGTAATGCCACCAGCAATGGCAGTTACAACATTACCGTAAATTTAGTTGCCAGTACTCTTACAGTTACAGCATTCATCATGGCTTCCCAGTACTCTAGTCAAGACAGCTTCAAAGCCAGCCTATGCTAATGTTTCAGGGCTCCCACTGCTGAAAGTAGTAGAAATGCAACGGTGGGAAATCGAAAAAAAAAAATCCTTGCTTCCTGAGGAGAATCATCCAGGGAGAAAAATAGATGTTTTCAGTTTCTTCTAGAACGCTAGGAAAGTCTAATGTGAAGTCAGACAACACCCACCCTCTCCCCCCCCCCC
>NW_020799143.1:17593056-17598400 GCF_003259725.1 Athene cunicularia | reverse complement strand
CGGCACCCCCGATCTAGGGCAGTTTGTTCAACTGCGGTAACGGGAGCTCGATGTTCCCGCAGCGCGGGGATTTCTGAGAACTGGGGCTGTGTCCTCAGATGAACCCGGCTGCCTGCTTCCCTCTGCCTGCTCCGGCGTCTTAAAGCGGCGACGCCGAGCACACTGTGGGACCCACCTGTGCCGGCGCCGCACGTACGCTTGCAGCCCGCAGTGCGGAGCGGGGCTGCGGACAGCTCGGGAGGGGCGGGCAGCGCTGCCCGGCGGCCCCTCCGCCCGGAGCCCACGGCCAGGCCCAGGGTCTCTGGCTCCGGGCAGAGGGGCCATGCTGGCCTCTGTGACTCTCCCTGATGCATCTGCACCCCCGAGGACCTCACGCCTTCCTTGAAGCACATGCACTGCACTTACTTCAGCTCGTTGCATTTCCAACCCTCTCCTTTTCTTTTTTTTTTTTTTTTTTTTTTTTTTAATGAAACACTGCAACGTCTCGTCCAGAGAGTAAGCTGCCCAAGGCTGCTTACTCAACTCCTGTGTCACAGCACCCCTTCCCTGTGACAGCTTTCCATGGTGAAACAGAGCTGCCAAGAGCTCTTGCCATAGTGTCCATGTTATTGGGAAGTTCTGAAGGCCCTGCATACAAACGCACTCAACAAACTTACCTGTTGAGCTCTGACCCAGTGTTCCCTGACAGAAGCACTATCTTTACCTGGTGTAGTGGTACAAATCCTGACAAAGCAAGGGCTGGAACGTCTTTTTTTGGTTCAGTTGATGAAAACAGTGTGAACCATTCAATCAAGTGGAATCATATCCTTTAAAATTAGCTATAAACTGAAGCCAACCCCCAGTCCACATTCCCCACATATGTTATGTGCTGTCTCTGCCACCAGTTAATTTTTCATTGGATGTCTTCACTGCAGTCAAAGGTAGACATTCCCAAATTAATGTTAGTCTAGCTTTCCACTTCTGAGATTCACACACCCATATGCACACTGAAGGACAGTGTCTGATGCAGGCTGTAAAATCCATCTGGGATCCTGGGTGCACACTCAAGCAGCTAGCCTACGCCGAGTTCAATGCTGCCATGGCTACATTGCTACCAGTACCCAAAACAAGTTCAAAACCAGATCCCTGGTGCCCACGTGGGCTGTAATTACATTGAGGCATACACATCCCCCGGGTACTTACCACCTGCAGAGGTAAGCTCCAGGAGGGAGAAGTCATCCCTCTTTCTGATATTCAGGATCATCAGAATTGGTCACAGTTAAGGACATCAGCTGCTATTCAGGAGGTATGAGAAAGAGATCAAGACTGAGACCTGAGATAAATTGTGCCACACAGAATATGGACAGAAATGGACCAAAAGAAGTTAAAGACAATAACAGAGAAACACTACTTCTCCAAGTAGCAAATGGTTTGCCACACCAAGTAGTAAACAGGAAAGGAATGCACTCTCTGATACAGCTTTCTATCCACAATGCTTGTTCTTTAAAAAAGTTGAATTTGAGGCCACTAATCCTCATACTCCTGGATTTTGAAGCTAGAAGTGTCTTCTGTCAGTAGCCTTCTACTGTGTAGCTGCTTTTAAAATGGGAGGCCAATTTGCTAGTGTAAAAACTAGTTTCAGCATACTTACTGTGTCTTGCAAGCCTCTATATGGAAATCAGCTGTGCTGACTCTCATTTTTCCTTTCTGATCTATAAAAGTTGAATTTGAAGGTTCCTGTTACTTCAGATGGCTTTATAAAGCAACTTTTTGTCTTCTCTGTGTATTCAGTGGCTGAGACACATTTCTTCAAAAGGTTAAAACACTTCCTTCCTACCGTACCAGGCTTCGCAACGGGCAGTCGCTGTTGTCTGATGGAAGAGGTTGCTGTATTTCCTTGATAATATATGCAAACAATCTGGGCAACACATTGGTATGATGTGTAAAATACTTTACAATGTGTTCATATTTATATGACCGTTGAATTACCATTCTTTAATGCTGCCAAAATATCAATCACGTAACAAATTCTCAGTGTGGTCATGGGCTTTAAGAACACAGGTCAGCATACAGGACATTTATTTTGGCATATAATTTCAGCCATTTTTAACCATCAATCAGCCCTCAGCATCGTGTCAAATTGTATGGAGTTTATACCACATGTAGTTTGAAGGGCCCTGGAGAATGAAGAAAGTGAAAGCAGAAACTGGAATGACTCTTGGAGCCTCTGGCCTTCAAAATATTAGCATATATCAATACAGAAGCAGAATGGATTTTTTTATTTTGTCTTGGCAGGAAGACACCATCAGAGAAGAAAGTTCTGTGCTCTTGTAGAGCCCACAGAACGCAACTGAACAGGGTCTGAAGCAGAATGACTGACTCAGTCTTCAACAGAGTCTTCTTGATCACAGTGGCATCAAAGGTCACTTACATGAAGAGGCCTTTGTAGCATAAAAGCTTGAGGTCTCCTGCAAGACTGCCAGTCCCTCCAAGCATGTCTGGCAGGTGCTTGCGTGTTATCTTCATCCTTCCCAAAAAAAAAGGGTGCAGTGTTTTAGGCACAGGGTCAGGGTGCAGGAGGTTTGGGGGGGGGAAGGAGAGCTGGCATGGTTTTTACTCTGAAAATTTCTACCTTTGGAAACAGAAGATGTTTTTTAAATCCTCAAAGATAATAAACAGTTCTTCCTCCGCAACCTCTCCTCTCTCACAGAACCTGTGCATATCTCTCTGGTAAGGAAAGTGTAAGCACTAAGGGAAGAATGGCCTTTTCTTACATACAGACTTGTTCTCCTTCCTTGCAGTCACTTGAATCTCACTTTTCATTTCCCTCTTGGCTACTTCCCCTGCAATGCCTCCCTGCCCTACCCCTCAAGCGTATAAGCCCCTGGCTGTGAGCTGAGACCTCACCCGTGCCTTCCTCCCTCAATTGGGAGTCATTGTCTTCTTTGCTTACACCCCCAAAATACCTCCTGCTTGTGCACCTTTCCTCTGGCTCGGAAAACAAGCAGCCACCTCAAAACCAGCCACTGACAACCTCTACCCTGGCACTGGTGCAGCTCTGCTCTTGGGAAGGAGTGGCCAGATATGCCATGTTCCTGTACCTGAGGATCGTGCAGAGGCCAAACATCTGCTCACGAAGAGCTGGTGTGGAGCCATAAACAGAGGGTTGAATTCGGACTCCAGACTTTGGCAAGTGAGTGCTGTTTTGTGCTGAAGGTGCCCAAGGTGTCGGGGCTATATCAAAGTGCTGTAGTTGGTTTAAGCTATTAATTGCACAAGCTACAATAATCACCCTTGATTAGCCTAGGTATTGCAAAAAAAAAATAGCTCTGCTGTGAATTAAAAATGGAGCTACAGATTAAATGGATGCTCTGAAACCAAATCTGAATGTTACCATCATCACAGTCAAATCCAAGTTATGGCCCCTAAACATCTGGATTGTCTGGGAACAAAGGAGTTTAATGAGCACAATCCTGCTCCCTGGAACGTACTTGCTGTTGTTCAGAAAGTAGTCGCGGTCATTTTGACACTGTCTCCCAAGTATAAAATTCCACTGGCATCACTTCATAAGTGTTGTTTGGACCAATTACCTTGGAGTCTTGGAGGTCTGGACTACTACATACATCAAAATGAAAGGTGTTATTTTGTCTTTAATAGGCAATGTATTCTTGGAGGCATACTGGAATCATTTTAAAACCTCAGTATGCTTCCTCATTATGGAAACGACCACAGATTATTTTCTAGCCTTTAAACTACAAACCAAGAGTTAGCTCAAAACAAAAAAGTTAGCAAACAAAAAAAGCTTGGGCTTTTTTTTTTTTTTTTCCCCTCAGTTATTAACAGTTCATTCTCAGAATTATATAAATGAATGTAAGAGGTATGTGATGGAGGATTTGTTAACATGATGATTAGCCTTAGATTAGGCGTCATTATTTGAGAAGCAACTTCCATGTCACTTAAAGGTGGACAATGACATCTCCTAGTGGGAACTTTTGGATGGTGTTAGCCAAAGAAGTTCTGAAAGTGTGGAGAAAGCTGACCAACAGGCAACTTGGAGAGCTACATCCCGGATATCCAGATTAATGAATCAGGGGGCAACTTTCTGTGGAAAATGCTATGGTCCCTCTGAAATAAGGAGAAGGTTGCAGCTATTTATTGATAGTTAGTGGTACAGGAACAACAACTCCTTCTGTTCCTCCTTCCCATCAGACCCAGAGATCACAGCCTCTTATTCTGCCTTATGCTTGTAAGCACCAGAGGCCAATAAGCACTGGATCAATTGGGAAAAATGCTCCAAGAACAGGGCAAAAGTGACATTCATCCTTTGATGAATGCCATGTTAGGTAAATTGCTCTATTCATGTTTTCTATTTGATCTTCATCACCCTACAGATGATTCAGTTACAGATGTAGCCACTAGCTCTTTTGTTTCTGGGTGTGGGGTTTTTTGTTGTGGTTTTTTGTTTGTTTTTTCCCCAGCACTGATACACAAAATTATTTCAGCCTTATGCTAATTACCCATGAGAAAGGATTATTACTGCCCGAGGTTGTGTCTAAGATTTAGTGTGCTAGTATACGAAATGGCCGACTCATTTTTATTTCCTGCAGGAAGAGAGCAACACTGCCTCATTTCTGTGGTTGCTTCCTTGTTATTTCCATATTCGGTTAAAGAGATTAATAGCAATCTGTAAAGGTCTTTACTTTTTGGGCCCTGTCTGCTTTTGTGAGGAAGGATGGGCTGCAGTTGAGGACTGTGAGGTTCAATTGGGACTCTGGGCTGCTGTGGCCTGGTCTTGTTGGGCCACAGTTCACAAAAGGAGAGTAAAACTCCCCCATCCGGCAGGACTGTTTCTCCAGCTGTACAACAATCTCAGAGGCACCCTGGGTTTATTTTGACTACTGCTGTGTAGAGGTCCATGTACATTATTTCAAAGGCCGAGCCTTTCCCCGTTAACACTCTCTCCTGATACTTGCAAAGCGGCAAAACATACAAACTAACATATTTCATGCCTCAGCGCTGCCAGTTTATGGACAGTGGCAACTTCTTTCCCTTTTTTTCAAATAGCACTTGATCCAGAAAACAGTTTTTCACTTTCTTCTTGTTGAGTGTAGGCCAGTTAACCTTCGCAGCACGGTACAAGCTGGAGCAGAGGAGAAGGGGAATATGTGACCTGGGTATACCTGGCAGGTTTTCCGGATTCGTTTGAGCTGGGCGGAACATCTTTAACTAGCCTCGCCTCACCTCTGTGTGCTAACCGGCCCGCGGCGCCAGCGCAACTTTTGTAGAAGGCGATAAAACTTCTCTGTGGGGGTGCGTGCCCGCAGGGTGAGCTCCCGCCACCGGACGCGCCTGCCCCGCCACGGGC
>NW_020799143.1:17455977-17593006 GCF_003259725.1 Athene cunicularia | reverse complement strand
GACACGCCGGGGCGGCCCCGGCGCGGCTCCTCCGGCCGAGAAGACCCGGCGCCGTCCGACGGGGATCGGCCTCTGCACTGCCCAGCTGTCCCCCGACGCAGCGGTCATCACGACTCGGCTTCGGCGTGTCGCGCAAGGGCTTCCCTCGCCAGGATGCCTGTGTCCGCACCCCTGCCCTCGCCCCGGCGCTTTGGAGGGTGTGGCCACATGGCAACCCAGAGATAAAAAAATATCTGCTGCAGCAATTTGTACTTCCTCCGGCTCTGCCTAAGCGCTGAGGGGACAGCAATTGACTTTTCTGTTTGTCTGCCGTTTCATTTGTTGTTGTCTTTTTTTTTTTTTTAATCCCTCTGGTGCCAGTGGCTGAATAAAAACCTTTACGTGTCTGAATTGCAGTGGGGGTCACAGTGCGATGCACAAGGCTGCTTAAAAATTGCTCTAAATTAAAGATGTGAGTATGGAAGGGAGCAGATCAAAGGAGACAAACGCTGCAAACACTTAATTTCATGTGCTTCACATCTGTTCTGTAGATGGTGGTTCTTTTCTGGATTTTGTCTGTTGGTAGTGGTGGTAAGTGGTGAAGTAGAAAACGAGTTTATCACCTGAGGAATGTACCATGAAGCATTGCTGTAGTATTTAACACAGCCGCATCTGAGCTCCAGCCAGGCTTCCATTGCTCTGTCTTACTGTGTGCCTAGGTGTACGTGCACTGCAGAGGAAGAGACCTGGTGCCGTATGCCTACCTATGCCCTGCCGGCAGATCTGCTGGGTGCTTAACTCGAGTGATCGGGGGAGGAGGATTACGGGAGAGCTCAGCGCTGAGCTCTGCGGTTAGACAGTTGGGACCGTCTCCTTGAGCTGGGAAAGAGGATGGTCAGTGGTGACCCTGTACTGACCTCAGGACCAGTGCCAAGGATTGTTGTATGTGAAAGACTGCAGCTCTGTTGCTCTTTAGGAGGCTGAATGTAACTGATGCCTTGCAAAATGTTGGCTCATAAGTGACAAAGAAAATGTGTTAGCATCATTTCCACTTACTACCCCATGCTCAGATAACCACCCCGATACGGGAACCAAAATAGACTGGGATAGCATTCTGGGTGATGACATGTAAATTAATGTACTGTACAACCCACATGGTTTGCTGTAAGCAGTAGTGTTATAATAAGTATATCCTGAAGTGGCATGAGGTTTAGCGTGTGCTGTTCACAAGTGGGTGGCCTTAGCTTCAAGTATGAGATGTTTGGCTTGACGCACTGATGTACCATCACAGTAGTTCTGTGTGATTAAAACCACTACAGACATCCAGCAGTAATGAACTTTCAGAGCTTTCTAATGTGAACAGTTAATTGTAGCTAACTGAAATGCTAAATGATACTGCTAATGTTAATTATTTTTATAGATGGCAGAACAATTCCTTAGCAACAGTGGGATTCAATGGGATCTCTGGAGTTATGAATAACTACATATTGCAGAGCATTAATGCTCCCTCCATAGTACCATTTTATTTCCTTTTTTTTTTTCAAAATAATTTCTCATATATCTGAGCCTCTTGAATTTCTTCCATCTACCTATTTTTCATTAGGCCACCAACTGGATTTCTTGCTGCTGTGTGGCTTTTGGTAGAAGTAGTTACACTGCCATCAGTAGAGGCTTTCTGGTCTTAAATTTTTAATATTTAATCCCAGTCTCCCTATCTTGGAAAATGGGTTTAGGATCTCCATTCAACCTGTGAGCTTGCTTGCAGCCACAGCTCTCTACTCACAGATACTAACCAAGCAAGTTGGAAAGCTCTGGATACTGCTCTGTGCTGTGTAATAGTCAAAATCAAAAAACTCTCCAGATCCTCTTTGGTAAGCTAATGCAAAGCAAGAAATGAAAGACCAAATAAAGGTAGAAAAGTAGAAGACCAAAGGCTTGGTGCTTAGAGGTTAGAGTTCTTCTTAATGATTCTGTAAACCTGGGTTCAAAGGCATTCCATATTTCAGGGTCTAAAAGTATCTGTGTAACAGCTTGAAGTTGGGCCTTTGATGTCTCTAGTTCAATTTCCAAAAGATTCAAGTTTGCCATCAATCAGAAATAATCTTCTGCACTGATCTTAACAGAAAAAGGTCAGCAGATGACACTGCACATCCTACTTGTGCAGACAGCCCCCTTGCTTATGCTACCAATCCCACTGAACTCAGCCTAGTAGAGCAGGATTTGTAGGAGGCAGCCAGGAGAAGTCTGAACTCTGCCTCTGCCTGGGTGGATAGTCCTTTCGTTCCTTGCCAGGCCCCTGGTGTTTCTGCACTATGATCAGGCAGCTTTTAATTCTGTCATGTATGTGTACCTATATTCAAAATATATTAACTTCCAAAGGTTCAGAGATACAAGGACAAGCATATCACTGAAACTGAACTATTGCCTGCCCTGTCCCTTCAGTACCATCCAAAAGTAACTGCAAAATTATTATTTAGGTTCCAGTGTCTTGAGCGGGAAGAGCATTACAGATAAAATTGGTGTGTGTGTGTGTGTGTTATTTCCAGTAGCATCTCTGACGTATGTGACGTTTGGTGTAGGAGAGAAAAGAATGTTATCCCCAGTGGCTTGCAAGCCAAAAGCTGTTTGTCGGGAAGGCAGGTAGAGGGATAGCTCTACAATGTGACCATACCCTACTTTTTCCCATCCCATATGAGATGGTGTTATGGGATTATAGGACACATAAACTCTGCTGAAGTCTGGCAGTGGCAGGAGGGATTACGAGTGGTATGTCTGCTTGGGAGTCTTGAGCACTGAGACAGCATGACCAGGTCTTGCAGACTTTGTCTTCAGAGCACAGAAGAAGGCCCAGATGCATTGGCAAGATGTATATGAGACCCGAGCCCTGGAAGCGGTGCAGAGGTCAGGAGAAGGTGAGGGACTTTGCTGACCACAAAAATGACAGGCAACAGCAGAAATGCAGAGGGTTACCTTGAAAATGCACAGACTTCTCTAAATAGAGCTTTGATTGTGGTCAGTAATGTGTAGGATTATTAATTAGCCTCAATTGGGGGTGTGGGAGTGGTGCAGTTTAACAGAGAGATGTGCAGGCCAGGGAGAGAAAAGACTTAGAAAAGTAAACAGGCAATGTCAGTCAGAAGGCCTGGGCAGAGCATGGAGCAAAGAGCAAGATACCGACAGGGAGAGAAACTGGCAGGAGAAGCAAACTTTATGGAATGTATGTTTGTTATGATGATGTGAATAGAGGCTAGTTAAAGGGCATGTGGCTGCTCAGAGCACATCCTCCTGCTCAGGAAAGGGGGACAGAGAAGGTACCATAAAGCTAGCTTGTGAGATGCCTCCTCAAACATGACCTCTAGAGGTTTACTTGCCTGGGCAGACAAATCCCACATGCTTCTAAATACGTGATGCTGCAGATCAGTGGGAGATTCATGTCTTTATTGGATACCTTTAATTAAGAGGTTAGACACTCAAATACCAAATATGTTAAGAGTTCTCCCTCTTCTGCTAGGCTTTTCAGCCATCTACATCATCGTGTAGACCTGGTGCAAACAATACCAACAGTTTTGTTGACTCTGGCAGCTGATGCACCCTTGAGCTCTCCTGGCACTTAACTCACTGATGTTTTGTAGCAGGGCTGTAGGCAGAAGCGTGGACCTGTAGGTCAGCAGTCTGCACAGTGAAGCCGAGGAGTGTTTCTGGTAGAAAGGAAGGGTAAACCCTGCAGCTGCCTCATGCTGCAATCTAGGTATGACATTGATCCAGCCCACATATGTTTTGTTTCAATTGTGCTTGCTTTGTTATTTCTGTTCTAGATTATCACTAGCTTGACAGACTATACAGATGCTGATATGTTGACAATCCTCTGCTTGCTGGGAGGTTTTCTGGGTATTTTGTGGGAGCATAATCTGAAATCTAGCATTTTAAGCCCCTCCTTGCCAGATACTTTAGAATAAAACTGAAGAGCAGAAGGTGGAGCCAGCAAGACCTTTTTGGTTAAATTCAGACCTCCATCTGAAATGCCCATTCTCAAGGATTAATGCAAATGTGTAAATTGCTGAAGTTCTAATGGGAATGTTTCCATGTCTCAGAGAAGCACAATCATACTGACTGAAAGCCCTGCCAGCTGAGTAAGGTAGGCAAAAATCCCCAAGATTAAGTTCAGTGTTGCCTGACTTCCTGTTGTTTGGGGGGGTTGTTCTGCTAAAAAATAAAAACTATAAGACAGATTTATGTGTCACAGTGGGAAAGCACTCCAGACAGGTTTGTACATTGAATCAACATAAGGAGGTGCACGTGTAGGACAGAAGCAGTTGGGCAAGCATCACCTGTAAGAGTGCAAATCCTTTTTCCAGATGAATGTATTGAAAATGCAGATTTACCAAGTTCCTGCAGACTGTTATGCTGTGGCATTAAAGACCATGAGGTGGATGTCACCTGCTCTTGTTAGCTTGTGTGTCTTTCAGCACCAGCTCTTACAATCCCTGCAGGAATGATTTCTCTCCTTCAATCACTGTGGTGTTTTGTACCAGGCTGCCGTTGTGGCCTCTCACAACTCCCGAACTTGCAGCAGGAAGAGCAGAGAGAGGCCAAATTAGGATTAAATGTCCAGAGTCTGAAGTAGTGATGGCAAAGCACATTTCAGGTACTGTTTACTTGTGGTAGCATAGTTCACTGTCTGTATTCCTGTAATGATGACTGTGGATGGCCTCAGAGCACTCTATAAATAGCTTAAACTTGAGGGAGGAGTCTGTTGAAACACTGGCTATAAATTCATAGTGAAATAATAGAGATTCTATTATCTTTCTGAATGCATGTATAATTGCATTCCTCCTTCCCCTGTCAAAGCTGTTTCCCCTTAGCAAGCATTTAATCATTCAGACAGAGCAGGACCTTAAACACAGTGCTCTTCGACCCCAGGTAAGTGCCTTAAACACCAGACTAGGAGTTGGTCTCTCTCATTGCTCAGTTAATATTTAAGTATTACTGCAAAACTGAAGAAGTTCAAATGGAGATAAGAAAGAAGAGGTAGGAACTTGTCCCACATACCCATGAGTGTACTGCTAAGTGCACTCCTCTCAGCTGCAGAAGTGTAGATTTAACTCTCTGGTGAGGTCTGGGAGGTCTCTTCTCTCCCAGATAGCTTCCTCAACTGATTTTAAAAAAACAACCCAACAAACCAACATATATATAAAACACTCTCCCACAGAAAGCCTTTTGTAAGGCAGGCGGGGGGCGGGGGGTGATCTTGCAGAGAAGATGTAAGGATATCACTTGCTTCTGATGCTGTGTCACATGGGAGTAACAGCAAGACAGTCTTGCTGGGATTTAGGTTCCCAGTAGCTCAGTAGTGGTGGATTTTAGCACGTGGTTTTGCATCTGGTCTTTTGTAAGAGACTCAAACACCTGCATGTGCAAGCAGCTGTTGAGTGGTGGTTTTGAGGATGTTGGAGCAGTCTAAATACTTGCTGAAAGGAGCATTTTAACACCTGAATAGTCTTGTGGTGTTTAGTCCTGAGCGCTGGCAGAATAAACCCTTTGCTGCAACCCATCCATCCATTGCCTGTCCTGTAGGCAGTGTGTGTTTGATCTGTTGCCAGACTGGATGGCCACCACTTAGGTGTTGCAGAAACCCTTGTTCTAGGCACGCCAGTACCTGGCATCCTCACAGCTGATCTCTCTCTGTGCTGTTTCACACCATCATCTGTACCTTGTGGCTGCCACGCGTTTTAATGATCTGATTTTGCAATATCTCAGAAGAGGAAAAAGGTTGTTTGAAAGGCCTCCAGTCTTTCTGCCCTGAAGTGCATGCACAGATGTCTGCAAGATCCATCTTCACCAGAATATCTTGCATGTGGCCACCCAGTCAAAATCCAGTGTCCCACAGGAAATTGCTCTTTCAGGGTGTGTGGGGCAAACAAAGCACTGGGGGGAAAAAGGTGAGACCTGAGCAGCTATTCTGGGGCAAGGAAGAGGGATTGCCATTCCTGAAATAAGCTGGACCACATTCTTGACATCCACCTACAGGACCTGTCATACTTCAGGAGACAGAGACATGCAAAAGTGGTGGCTGAGTGGGATCACAGAAAGAAAAACAAAAAGAAGAAATGCATGTCATTGTCATCTCTAAGTCAAGGATTGTGCATACCAAGACTTCTTCGGAAATTTTTAGCTCTAGCAGCCACAGAGGTACAGGAGGATCTTGGAATATGAAGGTGGGGATTAGATTTTCATTTGAACCACGCAGAGCTGATTATGCCAGTCCTGTTTTGCTAAGTAGTTTTGCTCTCATCTGGTGGAAAGAGGTTTCACTCTTTGGGCTTTCCATATTTGTGTGCTTTGCCTTCTCCCTCGTTCCCATCAGCTGCTTCAGGTTTCTGGCAGGAGAGGTCAGACTTGCCTGCAGCTCAGTTGGTCTGGGCTTCAGGACAGGTGCTGCAAGCAGGGTGGATGTCCCTGCAGCAGGAGGTACTGGCTAGTTGTGCCCTGTCAGTGCCAAGCAGAGGGTGAGAGCTGCACACAGACAGCACATCCCAGAAGTCAAACTTTGAACCATTCTTCAGGTTTGATACTTAAAATAGTTGCTGCTATGAATACCAGGCATCACGGTCCTACCATGTGCTTGGTGGCCCCATCTTTAATAACAGGTCAGTTAAGAGTGTCTAATTAGGTGGCCATTCATGCAGCTGTAGCTACAGTCCATTTGGCTTTCTAGTTAATGTGTGAAGCAGCTTCATTAGTGTTATTTGACAGCAGACTGTTCTGTGTTAGCTAGTACTGATGCCAGATGTGGACTTAGGGCTGTGTCCAGCCTCACTTCTGTTGATAAGGAAGACAGTGTGAGCCTAGAAAACTGTTCATCTTGGCTGGACTTCTGTCCACACCACCAGCAATCTCTGAATGTCTTCTGTAAAGCCAGTGCTCAAGCAGTTTTACTAATTCATGTAAGATTAGTACTTTATTTCACCACAGAAGCTCAGTGTGCTCCAGTCCTACTGCACATCCTGTTACACACTAGGAGAATTGCAGAAGTGTGTGATCATCAACTTTGTCTCCAGCTTTTTCAAACACAGCCTTCCCCCTCCTGGGGGGAAAAAAAAAAAAAAAAAAAAAAAAAGTCACTCAGAACTTCTTCATCCCTTGGTTGCCTAAATCACACAGAATAACACAGAATCATCTAGGTTGGAAAGGACCTTGGAGATCATCTAATCCAAAGGTTCACCTAGCACAGTTCCTACCTACAGCAAATCCTTAAGCTCTAAATTGACCTGACTCTTGCACACCTTCAGAGATGGAGACTCCACCACCTCCCTGGGCAGCCCATTCCAACACCTAACAACCCCTTCTGGAAAGAAATACTTCCTGACATCCAGTCTAAACTTTCCCTGGTGCAACTTGAGACCATTCCGTCTTGTACTGTCGCTTACTACTAGGCTAAAGAGGCTCATCCCCAGCTCTTTGCAGCTTCCTTTCAGGTAGCTGTAGAGGGCGATGAGGTCTCCCCTCAGCCTCCTCTTCTCCAGACTAAACACCCCCAGTTCCCTCAGCCGCTCCCCGTACGACCTGTGCTCCAGACCCTGCACCAGCTCTGTTGCCCTTCTCTGGACACGCTCGAGCCATTCAATGTCCTTTTTGTAGTGAGGGGCCCAAAACTGAACACAGGAATCGAGGGGCGGCCTCCCCAGTGCCGAGTCCAGGGGTAAGATCCCTTCCCTGTCCCTGCTGGCCACGTTATTGCTGACACAAGCCAGGATGCCATTGGCCTTCTTGGCCACCTGGACACACTTCTGGCTCCTGTTCAGCCGGCTGTCAATCAACACCCCCAGTTCCCTCTCTGACTGGCAGCTCTCCAGCCACTTCTCCCCAAGCCTGTAGCGCTGCTGGGGGTTGTTGTGGCCCAAGGGCAGCCCCCGGCATTTGGCCTTATGGAAACTCCTCCAGTTGGGCTCAGCCCATGGCTCCAGCCTGTCCAGGTCTCTCTGCAGAGCCTCCCTACCCTCGAGCAGATCAACACTCCCACCCAACTTGGGGTCATCTGCAAACTGAGTGAGGGTGCACTCGATCCCCTCGTCTAGATCATCAATAAAGATGTTAAACAGGAGTGGCCCCAAAACCAAACCCTGGGGGACACCACTCATGACCGGCCACCAACTGGATTTAACTCTGTTCACCACAACTCTTTGGGCCTGGTCGTCCAGCCAGTTTTTTACCCAGTGAAGTGTGTGATTGTCCAAGCCTCAAGCAGCCATTTTTGCCAGGAGAATGCTGTGGGAAACGGTATCAAAAACCTTGCTAAAGTAAATGAATTAATCTTTGTTAAAGCCACCATGAATTGCAGCTCCTAACCTCGGGCATCCACATCTAAATCAGCATTTTGTAGTGAGAAGGCAGGTGATGAATCAGTATACCAATACTACCTCTACTATTAATGAGTCTGCAAATGCCCACTCTGTATTCCTTTTCAGAAACCCGTCCTGCACAAGACTACAGTATGGGAAAATCTGGAATGTGTGAGGGTAGGGCAAAAACCTAAATAACTTACCATCTATTTAGAATAAAATAGAAATTAAATAAAATAAAGTTGACCTGTCTCTGGTCATACAGAGCAGTTTGGATACAGAGTTTAACCTTGTAGAGAAAGAGGAAAGTAACCATTTGTGGTAGAGGGTGGGAAGAAGGAACAGGGTGAAAAGCTCAGGTGAAGCAAGAGAGCAAAGCTAGAAAGGATCCATAGTGGCCTTTGTATCCATATGGGATTTAAAGCAAGCCAGGGCTGCAGGAGCAGGAGTTCTTTGGACTCCAGAGGAGACCTGCAGAGAGCCACCATTAGCTTGTTGTTCTCAGCATAAACTGTCTCCCATTACATTCCTGGTGGCACACAGGACAAAGAATGGGAGTTCTGCAGATGCACTTATTCCTATAATCTGTAAATGTGGTTTTGTTTCACTTGTTACTTCTGTAAACTGCCCTGGATATATGTGGGGTTTTTTTTCTTTAAAGAAAATTAGTTACATCTTGTATCTCTTGTGTTCAGATCCCATCACACATAGTTTTAAGGTATCATGATATGCCATTGGCGATTCCTTCATCTCTTGATGAAAATCCCATCCGAGGTGTATCTTAAAATGTATGTAACATACTGCTACCAAAGGAAACACTGTATAATAGCACAAGCTTTAGCATTACTACTCCCGAAACTAAAGGGAGAAAAATCATATAGAAAAGATATTTCTTGACTGAGATATGAGACAGAAATTCCCATCTCCAGATGGAGGCAGCACTAGCTTGCATTGCAGCTCTGTGGACCGTTGCCTGCCTGGCTGTGTACGAGCTGCAAGACTGTTGGCTCAGTGGACTCTTTCACAAAGGCCTTTGCTGCTTTAAAAAATAGTGTGTCAAACACAATCAGTAAACACAGCAACCAGCCTTTCTGAGTGGACAGTCATGTCATCAGGCATTTCTACCTTGCTTTAAAAGCCTCCTGGATGTGCACTCCACCTCTGCTTTGCACCTATTAAGTCTGTCAGTGAAGCACCATCCCTCTGGGCTTATGTCATCTATTACAACTTTGTGACTGAGGGGAGCTGCAGTCCCTCTGTCTCCCTCAGGCTCAGAGACAACCCCCTGAGGGGCTGGAAAAGCCTCCCTCCCCCTTGTCTCTCTGCTCTGAGAAGTCTGGAGTTTAATGCGTCCCGGTGCCACGGATTATGCCTGGCCTACTTTCATACATGCGTTCCCAAAGTGGTTGTGACAGCATCTGCAGGCTTGTATTGCCGAGGTGGTGAAGCCATTCTTTGCCACTGTATTTGGGAGCTCAGTGTGTGGCAAGCGCTGTGGCAGCTCTCGTGCATCTGAGGGAGCATGGCTACTCATCTCCAGCAGTGATCTCTGCTGCGTTCACCATTCCGGTGCAGGGTGGATCTCCAGTTGGTATCAGGACATGCCTCCACCACGCCAGGCTCCCCACGGCCTTCAGCCTGCTCCCTCTCTGAGCTCAGGGCTGGTTCCCTGGGTGAGTGCAGTGCCAACCGTACACAAGGGATCCTGAGTGTGCCCTGCTTTTCCTCAAAGCTTTGTGGTTACTCTGCGTAATCTAAAAGCACTTTCCCCTGGCACATGAATTGGGTGTGCAGGGTAGAGATGATGTAGATCATGCTGCTCCCATCATGTTTCAGAGGGAATTCCAGTAGACAGGCTCCATTTTGTCTTCCCATCTGCAGTTCTGGGAATGGGAGGCAGGTGAAGCCCAGTTTCTCAAAAGCTACATGGGGTCAGATTAAAAACACTGCTTTTAGGCACCCAGGTGGAATACTACCATGCCTAAAATGTAGACGCTGCACCCCTAAGACTGTGATCATTGTTTTCTAGCCTAGGCACCTGCTCTCCCTGTAGTACACTTAGGCAGTACACTTCTGCAGGCTGAAGAGCTGTCTTGAGGTAGATGGTTGAAAATGTAGTTTCTGGGGATGGGGCAGGATGCCTGAGCTCCTCTCACTGCTCTGGGGTGTAAGTGCCTGTCATAGGGCCATATACTAGATGCCTCCACACACACAAAATGTATAGCGCTTCTCCCACGTTCCGAGGGGGGAGCTAGAAAGCTGTTTTGCACCTCCCACTGCTGCCTGCTTCCAGGATCTGTGACAGAAAACGTGAGATAGCAAAAGAGCAGCACAAGTGAAACGCTTGCCTCGGATGCTGAGGGCAGGTGCTGTGCAGGGCAAAGCCAGAGAAGGATGGTGGGCACTGATGCAGTGCTCTGTACAGCTCCCGGTGCTGCTCAGCCGTGTAGCGGCGGTTGTGGCCTTCACGCACATTTAAGCCTGTGTACCTTCTTAATTAATTTATACAGGTGGTGGTTGTTCAGACAAGTTCCCAATCATGTCTAAAAGCGTTCATCAGGGAGTAAAAAAAATATTCCCAGTCAGGATGACTCCTGACCCCTGCAAATGACTCCTGACCCCTGCAAATGACTCCTGACCCCTGCAAATGACTCCGTTTTTTTGTACTCTAAATGTAAAGCAAGTTTGCCTGTTGTGCCAAACTTCATAGCACCAAGAAATACTATAGTTCCTGAGTTTCTTTTCTTCCAAGCTGGAAAACTCCTGGGATAGTTTTTTATATTTCATAGCTGACTATAAATAGCTGTCACATAGCTGTCATTTATATTCCCTTCAGGAGACTCTTTAAGAAAGGCAATTAAAGCATGAAACTGCAGCAGTACCTGATGTCTGTGACTCAAAGCTTTTGTGTGAACTTAAAATGCCTTTGACTTCCATCTGCCATGGACTAGGGTCAGCCTTGCTGGTCAGGAGACGTTACATCTGTGCCTGTGGACCCGCAGAGGAGAACTGCAGGGATGTGGGATGCCAGGCAGATTACAGTGAGTGCTGTTCAATCCTACGTCTTTGTTTTTAAAAGCAAAGGTGCGGTGTAGTTTAGGTTAAGGTATTTGGTTTGGTTCTTCACCATCCTAGCAAACATTTACACCAATAGAGCTGTGAATAATGAAGTAGTTTTCCTGTCCTCAAATCAGCCATCTAAGAGACCGAGGGGACACCTATACTCTCTGGAGCAGCTTGGATTTCTGGGGGAAGGGAGAAGAGGGGGGCATGGGTGGTTTTGCTTTATGTGTGCACCGCTCTCCCTGATCCCTACCTGCTAAGTTCTCCCTGGGCTAGAATGACTTGTCCTAGGTGAAAGATTATTTTTGGCTTCTTTTCTAATGGTTATAAATTACTTTATTCGGCAGAATGAAGTGACAGAGGAATAATACTTGCGCTCCTTTCCCAAAATGCTGTAGTGAGCCCAACTTGAAAAACATACAGACACAGGCAGAGCTCATCTGTTGTTTTGACAGTCTTCAGGGTCATGTAAGGTTCTACACTGGAGTGCGAGTATTGTGCGGTTGGAGGGGTTTTTGGCTTCTGCTGGAGGTGAGACTGAAACCTGATGAAGCGAGTCATCAACAACTCCACAGACGTTGGCACCACAGCAGGAAACAAAAGCAGCCTTTTCCCCTCAGCAGTGTGTTCCCTGGCTCCTCGGCAAAACTGGTATGTGCTGGCCTGCATTGCCCCCACCCCCCTAAATCTTTTGTCATCCTTTCCTCCTGACAGGCGAGCGACCATTCCCCTGCACATGGCCCGACTGCCTTAAAAAGTTCTCCCGCTCTGATGAGCTCACCCGGCACTACCGAACCCACACCGGCGAGAAACAGTTTCGATGCCCCCTCTGTGAGAAGCGGTTCATGCGGAGTGACCACCTGACAAAGCACGCCCGCCGCCACACCGAGTTTCACCCCAGCATGATCAAGCGATCCAAAAAGTCCAGCTCCGGCAGCTCCTTGTGAAGGCAGGGCTGGCCCGGGGAGGGGGGCAGGGGGAGGTGAGGATGCAGGCAGTGGCGCTGGAGCATGAGCATCCACTGCGGTGCCGGTCACCCTCACTGTCCAAAAGCACATGTAGCCGATGTTCCAAAAAAAAAAAAAATACTCTGTGCCCCCTCTCCCCGTCCTCCACCTCCCCACCTTGCGCTGGGAACAGTGGTCTGGAGCAAGTGGACTGCGGGGTGAGAGGAGGGAAGGGATGGCCAGCAGAGGAGGCAATCACCTCCTCTAATGTAAAGCATTGATGCTGGTGTACATATGTCTGACTGGAAAGTCTGGCCTGTGCCACCACAGTAGCGTGACCCCAAAGTCTTTGTGATTGTTGTTTCATGAACATGTTTTGTTGAACCGTGTAATGCTGCTTGTATTTAGAGTTTGTTGAGTAAAACCGCTTTCTGAGTCACATAAATAACTCTCAGATAAAAACTCCATAGCACATTGTAGAAGTGGGTTTACTTCTGTCTCAGAATGATTCTGCATTTAAAGAGACTGTTAAGAGAAACTTTACATATGTTACTAATAGCATCTGATTGATATACTGCGATAAGATGAATTTATATTCAAGAAGACCCATTAAAGTAAATGGGTCTTTTTAATTTTTCTTTGTATTAACTATACTTTTGAATATAAGCTGCACTTTTCCAGTAAAGACATGTATAATTCAAGAGGATACTTAAAGCAAGAAAACCCTGCAAGTTTTCTGACCATAGGTGTATTTAGCTCTGTTATTCTCTTACCTGGGAAAATACAAGTCAGCCTAGATAGTGTGGTGGGGATATGGGAGCAGAAGCATATGTCTCTCAGTCAATCCTATTCTTTTACTTTATCAATAAATACAGTACTGTACTATAGAATCTATGCCACTAACAGTGCTTTATTCTCCTGTGTTTTGTTTGAATGGATGCATAACAAGAGCTACCATCTTTATAAACAGCTGCTTTTTTAAAGGCTTTTTCTCTTCCTACACTTGCCTTAAAGATTTATTCTCTTCATACCCTTGCCTAACTTCTGCAGAGTCCTGTGGGAGTTTTATGTGCTATGGAGAGAGTAGACCTTTCCTTAAGAGCACTCTGCTAATGGAAACAGCTGAAATTATTGTAAGGAGCACTTCGGACAGGCTCCTGTATCTCTTGATCACTGTTTCTGTAGAGTGTGGGGGAATACCATGAGCTAATCAGAAATTCAGCATGGAAGGTGTTTTGTAATACTCCTTACAACATAAGCTTCTCTTGTTAATCTGTTGTACCTGTGTCATGCATGGCACGTCAAACACTGACAAAGGCAATATTACATTTATTTTAAAGATATTTCTTGCTCTTTGAGAGGAGCAAAAATATCACTGAAGGAAAACTTTTAAGTCATGGTCTTAAAAGCATGAACTGTAAGAGGTTATCAGTGATTTTTTCTTTTCCCTCCCCATCAACATAAAGTGGGGAGAATTCTGTTTACATGTTATTTTTTTCGGAAACATTCTTCTCCTGTTTTGTTTTTACCCCTTCTTCTTCTGGAGGTGCAGCCCTACTATAGAGACTTAGGGCCAAATTCATCTTGTGAGTAGTCACACTCAAACCCAAAGTGTTTCCACTGCAGATGAATTTAGGTCATCTTGTAAAATTCTGTACATATAAAATCTTGTCAGTACACATGCAATTACAGTACCTTATTGTTTTACCTGATAAAAAGCTTTGCTTCCTAGAAATGAACATAAAAAAAATGAACTCAGAGAGTAGAGTGTTTTCTTCTACAGTTGTATAAGGCTTTCAGCATTAGAAATCAGTTTGCATATAGTGTTTTTACCTGTGTAGTTCATGATAAATTCCGTCTATGTGAAGAGAACTGCTTTTAAGGCAATGGGGATATTGAGCAGTCTGTGGAATAAAAGGGATGTGTTTTCTTCAGTGAAAACATCAGGAAACCAAGCACACTTTCTACCTCTGTTTCAGCTTTTTGAAACATTTATTTTAGAAACCAAACTTTAATTTCTGGTGTCCAAATTCAGTCGTAGGGACATACGTTCTTCCTAATAAAAATGGGTAGCCTTGGTATTTCTATGGATATAGAAATACAGAAAGTGTTCTGCTTACCAGTACTGTTAATGCTGCCTTGTTGAGTGGGGTTCAGGGCCACGTGTAGCCCAGTGAGATTCAAAGGCACATGCACATTCATTTTCATTCTTTGTGAAGATCACGCAAAATTTCAAGTCCATCCTACAGTCTGGATTTTTGCCATTTTGTAGGACAAATGCAGCACTTGGAATTAAGGCCTGATCCTGTGAAATACAAGACATCCTCACATCCTATCAACAACCATCCTTTCAGCCACAGCTGATAAGCAGCTCCTAAATCAGTACAGAGATGTGTTGGTCACTTAGCTACCAGGATTAACCGATACACGGAAGTCAATGGCCAGATTTATGGTTTCCACCTTGTGTATTTGGGGTAGAATGCACATTTAAGGAAACATTGTCGTTCCTGCAGTCTGTAAAAACCAGCAGGCAGGGTGTACTTTCATCTGTGGGACAATGGGATGTACAGGCACATGTTGTCATTGTGACAAGATCCTGTTTCTGAAAAAAACCTTCCTAAATGGTAATCCATTTGCCCTAACATATACTGTATTTCAGCAACAAAGGGGATTAATGCTATTCACTAGCCACTAACAGAATACTTTGGGAATAATCAGGTTTGGAGATTTTGTTTCATTGTTTTTTTCATTTGGGGGTTTTGGGGTTTTTCTTTTAGTAAAAGAAAATGATTGCTCTAACACATAAAACAAACTGCAGGTTAGTTCTTTGCATCTTGAAGTTAAGTTTTGAAGAATGTTGCAAGTGTTGGAAAAGGAAAACCAGGTTCTCTAATACCGTATGTACTTGTACTATTTTGGAAATACTTAATAGTGCTGAAGTTAGGACAGCTCCTCTCCTTGGTTAAGAAAGTCCATTACTATAGAGAATTCATGGCTTTAAAGGTATGCTATACAACATACTTCTTTTTTGAACAGTTTTTCATGACCTGTATTACAGATCTGTTTTGAGTTTGCAGATTGACTTAGCCCAGCATACACCAGACTGGACACATATTTCAAAATGCTGTTTTACAGACTAGTGATCTGTAACACTGTAAAATACCAACTACCAACAGTTTAATCAGTTTTATTTTTGTACAGTATTCGTATCCTTTATAAGTTATTTTGCTGTCCTGTTTTGTAAATCACATGAAATTCTAAAAAAAATAAAAGGAAAAAAAAAAGTAGGCATAGATGTTTTTGTATATATATGTATATATATATTCTCCAAATAAAGAAAAAAGGAATGAAAAAAACCTCCATGTTGTTTTGAATCAATGGAGTGATTGCAGTGGTTGTGTAAACCAGTCCAAATGATAATGAAAAAAGTACTGGTGTACATGATGAAATCCATGAGTTGAGTAGTGTATGAACCAGCTTCAAAGATCTTGGTGTTGCTAGTCATTATTTAGCTTGGGTCTTGTTTCTCTGCTTTTCACAGGTGTTTTCACAGCTAGTCCTTCTGCCAACACTGCAGGGAGACAGACGTAACCTGCAGTGGGAGAAAAGTGTCCCCTCACCAGCATGTCCCAGCTCTCGGGAAGTCTCTCTCCCATTGCTTACTGACTTTTGAGCTCAGACTGGTGCCATCCCTCACACCACAGCTGCTCCACAAACTGATGATGATTCAGTCTGCACAGCCACACTGCTGCCTTGAGATTTCCATTGGTTTGGAGGAGCTGCTCATGTAAGGAGAAAAAAAAACCAAAAACATCCACTCAGCCTCTGAAGGAGGGAAAGGCAAGGAGTCCTGTGCCAAAAAGTTCACTGACATTTACAGTCACTGACATTATGGTTGCTAAAAGCAACTACTTACATGAACTAACTTAACCTGGTACATGGGAACAGTGCTAGGGTGTGACTGCAAAATGAGATCCTCGGTCCAAGGGAACATGTAACTCTCCAGCAATGCAGGCAGAGATGGAGGGGTAGAAGTGTGCCATCTGCATCTGGAACAAAACTTGTAAGCAGCCTCCAGATTTGACTTGCTGAGCTGGAGTTTTCTGTTCTCGGATTGGATGGCCAAAGGACAGATACAACAAATTCAGCACAGGGTTTTCTGTTATTTAGCCTCTCATTGAATTTAGGAATAAGGGACACAGGCCTGTGGCATTGGCATCATTCCCCTGCAATCCCATCATAAAAGACTTTCCATAAATGTATCATTCTTCACCTTAAACCCTTTAATATTTGTCTTTAGTGCTCTAATTGGAACAGCTACCAAAATCTTCCAGTATAGAGAAGACCTAAGCCTTAGAAGGATGTTTCCAGCCAGTGAGATCTAATACACTCTACAGAATGGTCTTTGCCAGGAGTGATGTAAATTTTGTCTGGAATAGGTACAACATGCGAAGAATAGGTGCACCCCAGTGGATGCTGGCAGAGTTCAGCAGTGACATGGGGAGACGTGACCCTCAACACAGACCAACTGATAGCGAGAACACAGTTTCTACAAGGTGAATTTTAATTTCTCTGGTCTTTCAAGGTCAGAAGAATAGAAACGTGCCATAAAATGCCATAAAAGTCCAGTTAAATGCCTACAGAGTGGTTCAGAAAGCCACATGCAAGGGTGGCTTTCTGAACCTGCCTGCTAGGGTGACTAGAATGACTTTCATCTTCATGAGAGCTTAAAACAATGTTGTTCAGCACTCTTTCAGGGCTAAGGAGTAACTGAGGTTTCCTTCCTGCATCAGAGCCCCATAACAGCAGCCACTTTCTCAACGTCTTTGGCTTTGGAAACAAAATCTTTTCCAGGTTAAGCTCCTTGCACCTCCCAGCCATATCTGGCAAATTACATCAACAATAACTTATTACAAAGTCAGAATTGTCAGAACAATGTACTTAACTCAAGTTCTTTTTAAGGGACTGCCTTAAAGCAGGGGAAGCTTTCCCAGTGGCAAGAATTTTGCAGCAACCATGCTTTCAGTGCCATGTTCTACTAAACTGAGAAACACCATGCTCCCTAAAATACCTCCTCAAACACTTCCACAGGTATTATGGAAATCTTCCCATTTCAAAAAATGAAGCTCTTGACTGGCATCAGTTCTAATCCCTAATAGATATTTGTTTCTGTATTATTAACATTGTATTTTTCCAGTTTGTGTGTCTTTATATGGAGCTCATGTATACCTTTTGGGGTGAGTGGAGTCAGTGTTATTTTCAGTGTTATTTTTGAAGTTACTGCAACTGTTACTGTTTTTTACTGGCTTGTGGTGCCCACCTGAAAACTGATAAACACTGTATTGCTTTTCATATCAAAAGCCATCAGACTCTGTTTCAGTATCGTCTGGTGCCTGTTAGACCATGTAATGCCAATCAAACCAACACCTGGATGTCCACACATCAGGTACAAAGGAAATGGAGTGTGTAAACTACAGGGCTAGGAGAATCACTGAGTAAGTAGGTAAGGACAGCTTACTATCCCAAGATCCAAGAAAGCCCTAGGGGAATTCAGAATGCATGGAGAAATTCCACAATGTCAAAGCCCTCCTGAAATTGTGCTAAAAAGGTGCACTGAAAAGTCTTGGGCTTTCCAAATACCTTTTTCTTCCTCTTCTGGCTAATAGGCAGCAGCCAGAAAGAGAGCAACAGATGTTTCAGGAGATGCAGGTTTAACTTACATCAGAGCTCCCTGGAGAGACCATATATAGAGTTTTGGGCTCTTCTGCTGTTAACCACTGCTTTAGCGGTCTTGAATAGTGTTTCCAATCCAAACAGACTTTTGAGAGCCTATGAAAAAGCATACTTAACTGCCCTGTCAAAAAACCCACACCCAGATGGCAACTGAGCACCACACAGCTGCTTGCTCACCTTCCCCCTCAGGAGTGGGAAAGAGAAAATTGAACAAAAGGCTCAGGAATTGAGATAAGGACAGAAAAGCATGACTTACCCATTATGGTCACAGGCAAAAGACAGACTCATTAGGGGAAGAAAACATCAATTTATTTCAAACACTAACAACAACAACACTTAACAGACAGAGTAGGACAGTTAAGAAGCATTACCACATCGTAAAAACACCTTCTGCCCACGCCTCCTTTTTTCCTGGGCTCAGCTTTTCTCCTGATTTCTCCACCTCCTGCCCACCAGCAGTGCAGGGGGACAGAGGATGGGGGTTGCAGTCAGTTCCAACACTCCTTCCTCCTTAGGAAGAGGACTTGTTGCAGCCTTCCCCTGCTCCAGCATGGGGTCCCTCTCTTGGGCTGTTACATGAGTCCTCACAGGCTGCAAACTCTTCCTGAGTTGCTCCAGTGTGGGTCCCTCTCACATGTCACAGTCCTCCCAGAGCCAAACTACAACAGCATGGACTTCCCTGAGTCCCGGACTTCTTCAGGCACAGCCACCTGCTCTGACATGGGGTCCTCCAGGTAGACATCTGCTCCACCTGGACCTCCACAGGTGGTAGGGGGGCAGCCTGTTGTCTCACCATGGACTGCCTGGGAGTCTGTTCCAGGTGCAGCTCCTCCCCTCATTTCTTCCACTGACCTTGGTGTTTGCATAGGTGTCTCCTTCACAACTTCACAACTCCTCCTCCCAGGTTCCCCTCTTAAATATGTTATCACAGAGGTGCAGCAACTGTCACTAATTGGCCCAGCCTTGGTGAAAAGATAGGTCTGACTTGGAGCTGTTGGAGCTCTGAGAAGCTCTATTCCCCCTGCTATCAAAACCCCACCATGCACAAACCCAGCATACCAGAAAAAAACCACAATTATTTTATTAGTCTATGCAACGCTGGTGGTAAATCACTGTCTATGTTTTACTGGATTATAGAAAGATAATACAGGCTCTACCTAGAAGCTAAGCTACATTCAGTTCTTATGTCCAATGAACCATTTTTCTCAGAGGTACCCTTTTTTTAACTGAAACATTTCAAAGGGGACAGCCTTACTATAAACTCCTTCAAACTGAAATAAAGGAGATTCTCCCAATAAATTTTCATTAGCAGTACATTTTATACAGCAAAGTGTATTTTAAACACTACAAAAGTTCTGACCAAAAAAATCCTTAATGAACAACACCATAACTGGGCTGAGAAGCAGATATGAAGTGGATCCAGATTCCTCAGCCACTCAGGCCCATAGAAAACTGTAACATCAGTAACTTTTCACATGAGCAGACCTTTTAGGCATCACTGCAGCAGCACAGAGCGGGGCCAGTACTGCTGGTGGTGTCTGAGAGCAAGTGCCTTTGTACTACTTGCACTGATCATCTGCTTTGGATTTACTGTTTGTAATTCTTCAGGAAAACCAACAACAACAGAACAAACCAACAAATACCTCAGAAGAAAAAACAAAACAAAACAAAACAAAAAAAACCCACAACACAACTAAACCAACCAAAACTTTGTGGTCCGTGAAAAACCTATTGCATGTCCCAAACTGAGTTAAACCAGTGTTAGCGGATTGCAGTCAAGATCAAGTAGCATAATGTTCACAGTCTACAACTCTGATTACAAGCTGGGGACAGGGGAATTGGAGACTTTTCCCCTTTGAATTACATGATCCTGATTTCTTTAAAGCATGTATTCACTTTGAGCCATCCATGCTGCATGCTACCTGTGCCTGCATGTTGCATGTTATCTGTGCTGTGCTTTTCCAAGGCTTCCTGATACCTTTCGCCACCATCTTCTGTTATCATCTGTTCCCTCCTTCATGCAAAACCAGCTTTGTCCACCACTGTGCATGGTTCCTTATCCCCAACAAAGTTAATTTTGTCATTCCTTTCCAGCTTATTTCCCAGAGGCTGGCAGTCTGCAAGCAGATGCCTTGCTCTTCTACGAATACACACTGGGCATATTTGCCAAGACTTCGTGTAGCACCAGATGCAATAATTGACAAGAATAATTTACAGTACTAAATTCTAGCTAATGACATGCATAATGTCATGTTTTCAGACTAACATATACTGATGTTGTGGGTTAACCCTGGGCAGCAGCTCAGCCCCAGCCAGCCACTCACTCACTCTCCCTCAGAGGTACGGGTCAGATAATCAGAAGAGTAAAAGTGAGAAACCTCCTGGGTTGAGATAAAGACAGTTTAACAGGGAAATCAAAAGCTGTGTGCACAAGGATGGCAAAATAAGGAATTCATTCACTGTTTCCAATTGGCAGGCAGGTGTTCAGATATTTGTCCAGAAAAGCAGGTGTCAACCACACATTACTTTGGAAGACATAACTCTAAATATCCCTCCTTCCTCCTTTCCCCAGATTTTACTGCTAAGCACAATGTCATATGGCATAGGATATCCCTTTGGTCATCTGGTGTCAGCTGTCCCAGCAGTGTCCCCTCCTAACTTCTTGTAAACTTCTTATGCTGGCAGAGCAGCGTGAGAAACAGGAAAGGCCTTAATGCTGTGCAAGCACTGCTCAGCAATAGCTCAAACATCCCTATATTACCAAGTATTCTAGTCATAAATGCAAAACATAGCCCAATACGAGCTACTATGAAGATAATTAACTCTATCCCAGCCAAAAGCAGTACAACTGTCAAGAAACCACTGGCTTAGTGTTTTTAATAGATCAGCACAAGACTAGACAACTGGAAAATTACTTTGAGAGCAACTGGGGAGCAGAAGAATGGAGAAAAGCTGCTGGAATTTGGTGGAAAGCAGAAAGACGGGAACTGCTGGCAGTAGACTGTGCCATTGGAAGAGCTGAGCCACATGACAGCATGTTGACATGTAGGCTGCTATAGTGCTGGTTATCACTTCCTTTACCTTCTATCTCTGATGTTGCTACTTGCCTTTTGTTAGCCATGCTGGCTTTCCACCCTGACACAGTGATGCCTGGATAGCCTTCAATGGCTAAACACATCTGGTTCCTGCACTCATCTCCCCTCTCCTTTTTAACAGTTCAGTCTTGTCAATGGGTAGTTAGCACTGAAGTAAAATGCAGTAACTACTAAATCACCCCCTGAATACAAAACACTGCTTTTCATCCAGGCTATCCTAATATGCAAAGGACAGCTGATAACTGAGCCTCACAGAAGAGTGGCTCTTGGCAAGTCTAGTCTGTGAGTGCAATCCCTGTAATTTTCAGATGTTTAGGCTGGTACAGGAAGAGGAATTTTCTCGGAGCAGAGGTGGATTTAATTCCCTTCCCTATCTCCTTCCTCTCCAAATTATGATGTACTGAATCCTGGGTTTATTCTTAATTAATAAAGTACTGGGAAGAAAAAAGCTTCTGTAACAAAAAGTTCTAGGAAAAATTATTTTGGACATTGTGTTTCAGTGAGTCAGAACTGAAGAGTAATTCTGGCTCAACGTTATTTACAGTGAAGCTAGAGTGCCAAGGTTCCTCCCCACCTTCCCATGCCTCCTGCCAGTCACCTCCCATCAGATATTGTGCCAATCAAATCAAAAGCAACTACAGTGCACCTTTCAAGCAGCAAGCCAAATGGAGACAGGAGAGAGGACAGGGCAATGATGCATGCAACATCAAAACAGCTTCCATAAAACTAAAATACATACCGATGTAGTTACTAGGTATTGCTGAGACAATATAGCCCTTCACCTCAGCGTTGTGTTCCTTTTCCAGCAAAGGTGGTGTTGGATGAAGATTGTGGGGTGCATGGACAAGAAAAGGAATTTTGCACTATGTGAGACCATCCCTTAGCCAGCCCCCAGGGATAGCCACAGGACCCCTGCTCAGTTTAGCAAACACTGAGCATCTTGAATTCTAGATCTTCTTGCATGTCCTTCCCTCTCCTGGGTAAACCCCACTACCCAAAGCCCAAGCGTGCACAGCAGAGACAGTATCAAACAATGTTAATGTTATGAAGATATCTGTAAAACAAAATGACTAATTTCACATTTTATGTATCTGTTCGCTCCAACGCTTTGCTTTCAAGAAGACACTATGGAATGACATGTGAAACGGGCAAAGAAGGTGAAAATTAAGGCCTATTAGTTAGAGATGTTCAGAAAGTTAAGAAGCCTTACTAAGGAAACAAACAGGTAACTGCAGGCTCATTGAAGAAACTCAAGTCAGTTTCCACAATCCAGAGGAAACAGTGTTAGAAGATGGTCCAGAAGCTTCTACAAAGGAAGCATTAGCCAGAGAGCTCAGAAAAGAGGGGGCATTTTGACATGAACCATACACAAGTGCCTCTAGTAGTGTTAACTCCTAAGTGAAATTTGCTATAGGTGCCTGTCCTGGTCTCTAAAGAGCAACCACCATACTTTTTCATAAGCATCCTGCAGCCCAGACCAGTTCTGTGTCTCATCATCTCTCGCTAACTCCAAAGCTTGGAGAATAGATGTTCCTAGTGAGCAACAGCCTTAACAGGCCTCATTTATTTTCTTCCAATAAAAACCTAAGCTTCATGTAAACATGTTAAAAGCACTGTAGTTGTGCAAGGCTTCCTCCTCATTCTAGTTTGTTCCTTCATCTGACTAAGCAATCTCTCTTACTTAACAATAACATACATGCACGAGTGCCATTTACAGTCATAAAATACAGTAAAAGGTGACCTATAAGTGCTTTTCAGCATTTAGTTTCTCAAGAGCTTTTTATTTCTCAAAGTCACAATTTCCAAGCTGCTTCTCTCTGTCTCAGCACATGAGTAGACACAGATGTTTGTCAGAACTGCAGATGGTGGTGGAAGAGGATCTTTGCCATAGTCTTCAGCTGTCTAAACAACAGGGAAAAGTACTTATTTTTGGGAGAAAGCTCTATTTAGACTTCAGCTGACAGGACTATTTGGGGTCTTTCCACTTCTACATTTTTGAAAGATCCTGTCTAGTCAGCAGGAAAAGTTGGATACTACATATATATTTAACCTAAACTCCCACTCATTCCCCTCCCCCTGCTGTAAATTACACTGAAATTAATTCCACGAGTTTTTATAGCAACAGTCTCTGATGAGCTGAACAGCAGTAGCAAAGCGTAAGGAACAGCAAGAAAGCTGGCAGCATGGAAGGACCCTACAATGTGGGTAAGGAACGCTCAATAATGCTGTAGCTACAACTAAGCTACTCAGTATGGAATACACTACCCAGTTGAAAAGACTTCCTTTTAAGGCTGAACATCTCTGTATGTGGATGGGATGCACCTGTCATGGGAATTAGGCTGCTAACAGGAACATGTGTATGAGAGGCACAGAGTCATGTTGTATAGCCCATTTGCAAATAGTAATGGTTGCTTTTAAGTTGGTTTTACAGTTTCTTTTTAAAGGCTCTAGGTAGCAGAACTGTAGGATGGTGAAGCTCTATTGGTCAATAATATGACAGTGGTATGGTTTTGCAGCTTACTACACTGCCTAGAATAAGTTAATATGAATCACAGTGCAATATTAAGATTGTAGCCAGACATGTCAAAATCAGGACCTCTGGTAGTACTTGACAGACCTCCAAGGAAAAAGCAAACACCCTCAAGCCCGTTGTCATGCTTGTGCAGTGTGGAAGGCATGTATCCAGAAGACATAGCTTTTGAGACAGGATTTGAAGCACGAGCCTCATGAAATAAGTCAGACTTACATTTCATACCTCAGCCTGAAACATGAGAAAGGAACTGAACTTTAGGAAGAAATCCCACAAGGTCTAAGATGACAGCATTAAGAATAGTCAGTGTTGTCCAGCCGCAGAAGAATTGAGTCCTAACTCATGTAATTCACTTATTTAGACATTGAAAACAAATTGCACTTTTCATATGGTGATCTTCAGAAACTAAACAAAATGTATGTTCTTCCATTTAATTTAAAAAACCCCACCCAAATCTTAAAAGTTCAGGGTTATGAGAATCCAAGTACTCTGAAGATCAAAGAACACCTTTAAAACACAGATCTTGCAATATGGTAGATAGGCCTGTAGCTTCAATGAAGTCAAGGATACTTTGCTGGCCCACACAATCCCTGGACTAGAGCCCAAGTTTCCACACTCTTTTAGTTCTTCTGTCAAATATTTGTGTATGGATACTAATCCTCATGGAACTTATTCCAGGAACTCATTTCACAGTCAGACAGAGCTCCATTGATAACAGTGGCTTGTGATATAAGAACGTGTACTTCTCTATTCCCTTGAAGGCTTGTCTATTCAAAACAATTATAGTATTTAACGTTTAATATCAGGAACCTTTCAGATCCTAGCTTCTATTTTGCAGCAGGTTATTTTATTTCTAACATTCTAATGTAAAAAGCCTGGTGTCTCAATTCCATTGGCAAAGTTCACTGACTGGATGCTGTTAAGAAAAACTCCCACTCAAAATGAAATGGACACCAAATTTCGTATAAAATTCTATTGAAGGCTACTCTGCTCATGAAATCAAGGATATTGCATTTTTTCAGATGGCGTCCTGGAACTCAATCATTTTTACATACATTCTACATACTAATTAGTTTTCATTTCTTTACTCTTACGCTTCAAAATATTTTTTTTTTAAATTGTTAACTAAATAATTGGACTTTATTTTAGGTATTCAGCATTCTGTTGATAACATCTACTTTCACGTGCTTAACAGATATGGCAAAACCCCACTACTTAATTTTATGGTATCTTTTGAAAAGCCACTGTGTATACAATCACTCCAATGCAGCCGAAGCCTTGTAAAAAGACTGGTGTTAACCTACATGTGAAATCAGTATTTATTTATGTATTTATTCCATCACCAAACCCATACCAGTTTTACTTAAAAAAACCAACAAGAAGTTATATATTGCTCAGATTTGCTTCTGCAAGCTAACTAGCTCATTGTTTCAAAAACACTTGGCTCTTCGTCAGTCTCCTTGCTGATAGAGACTTGCTAGAAAAATAAAGACCTTATCCTTCCACGAATACAAAAGGGAATATCAGCTCAACAATAATAAATTATATTACTCTAACAAATAGTATGTTCTTTATATTAACTTCAGGTGTATTTTCACAAAACAAAAGCAAATATACAGGTACTTGCAAACCCCATTCTATTCCTGCACATCATCATCTTCATTCATTCATAGTTTCCATTTCAATAGCACAAAAGTCTGAGGAACATCCTTAGCTGTGGTAGGGGAACACTATTTTCCAAAAGTGAATTCCAATTTTTTTTTTTTTTTTTTTTTTTTTTTTTTTTTTTTTTTTTTTTTTTTTTTTTTTTTTTTGGGGGGGGGGGAGAGAGAAAAGAAAGACATAGAATTAGTCCAGTATAACCTAGAAAAATTAACTTTACTTCTGATGCTACATTACTAATAGAATAGCAAAATACAAGAAACTTCATTTTTATTTAAAATTACTATTGAAAAAAATCAAACTTCAAATCCGAACATTCCTAACACAAGTCTTATAAATTGAAGTTCTTAATCATCAACTCTTTGCGGGTTCTCATCTTTCACAATTTCTGAAGTCTGGAAAGTCTGATGTAACAAAAACTTCTATCAAAACATTATATATATGTATTACTGCTCATCCATCCTTCCAAGTCGTCGCCGTCGCCTACAGAAAGACTTCAAGTCCCATTTGTTTGACTCCAACATAAAAGGTCCATTGTAGACAAATAACACCGTCATCTTGTCACTGTAAGTGAGATTCTGCAGGAGCTGAGGAAAAACACAAAAGCCAGTCAAAATAGCTAGAAGAGATGTTCCCCATTTTATCTAAAAAACATGAAGGGCATCTACGTAAAGCGTTAGATCTATAAAGGTCAATATGACAGGGTTATAGACTTTCTAACAAATTATGTATATTTGATCCTAGAACACCCCCAGAAAGACTCCACTCATTCTTCAGGCAATTTCCACACTTCACTATTCTTACTACAAGAAGACTTTGTATCTAATCTGTACCTTCTTGCTGCAAATGAGTAATTACTCTTTTCCCCTTTCCACAATGGACAGAGAATATCGGCTTTTTTTCCTCCTTTTGCCATGGCAAGGCAGGAGGTAGAGTTACTTGGGCACAATTATTATGTTTCTCTTCAGCCTCATGCTCCTCTGAGCTAAGCAATGTCCATCAGTGGAAACTCACACCTTTCGAAACTTCTTAAAAGTTAAACTGCTGTCTTCTGGAGTAACTCCAGACACTGTAATACTTTTCTGAACTGTAACAGCCAAAGTTCGATGCTTACCATTGTCCAAACCTTGTCAGGCACAATCCCAGCAGACTGATAGATGTCATGCAATCTCTAGAGTTATCTGCAATGCTCAGGATGACTTTTAGCAATTTACTTGCAACTGATGCTCAACTTGTCATCTACAATAACTTCTCTCTCTCCACTCATTTAGGCATTTATGCCTTAAACCAGATTGCTGATTTTTTTCCACTTAAATACCAAGTCCTATGCTTGTCTGTGCTGAAACGCATCCTGTTTTCAAATAGTTACCTAATCTAAGATTGTTTTGAATACTAATCTCGCTCTACAGCAGAGTTCACTCCCAACATGGTGATTATTTGCATGTTTAATAAACATAATCTGTTTCAGCACAGATTGATATTAAAAATACTGATTTTCAATCTCCTAAGGAACACGTTCATCTACTCATTCTGACAAGTGAATCACAACTATTCAGAATACAATTTCCCTAATCAACTCTACTGCATACTAATCTACACCCCTTCCCCTCTGTAGCTTGCTTAAAAATATAGCTGGGTAAAGTGTCAATATACTGAAAAAATAAATAACAACAGTTTTTCCTGTATCCACAGGATATATACACAGAACTTAGTTTACTATGGCAATTTGTCATACTTTGTAGTATGTGATTACCTACTTGCTTTCTAGTAAGTGATGACATACAGCATAGGAACTGCAGGTAAACCACTGGAATAGTAGAGCCTGGCTTTCTCATCAGCCTGCTCTGTACAGCCTTTTAATTATCCTCCAATGCAGCCCACTCAAACTATCTCATCAACTAAAAACTTTACATGGAGTGCTATCTCAATAATGCTCTCTGTGGTAGGCCATTACAACTTCACCATGTTAACTGTGGTGACCACCTACTTGCAGCTAAGAGAGAGCGGGTGGGAGTGAGGGAGGAGGAGAGGAAAGAAGGAAACACCTTTGGCCACCTCTTCATAATGCCATCTGTTGCTGCTGAACAGCGGTGCCACACATTCCTTGATTTTCCTCTTTCCAAAAAGTTAAATGGACTTTTTTTTTTAAGGCTCAGCAATTTCTTATTTCTGCTTTCTCATTTTTACTCTTTCTGGTTAGCTCTGCACACACAATTTTCCCCCGCTCTATTTTTAATAATCTGACAATGAACACAACTTTTACAACAGACTCTGAGCCCTAGACAGTAACTTTCTATAGTTCCTTACAGGTGGGAAGCATTATAGTTACTAGAGCTATCTCTATCCTTTCAATATCCAAACCACTCAAGGCAGGATAGGGCACAGAAAAGCACATCCAATAAGGAGAGAAATTGCAAAAAGACAAAAGGGGATAGATAACACACAGAACAAGAAGGAAGTATGTGGACAGGAAACTACCAAACTGTGCGGAGCTAAGTACAGTGCAAGACCAGAAGGAACAACAAGCATCATCTTCGTCTTTCTTTCAGGCAGGTAAATGCTGTAGGTGTTTTTTCTCAGGCTCTTCAACTGCTTATTTACAGAAAATAAGAGCACATACCAGCCTGATTTTCTAAAATACAGTGAAGTACGGGATGCTGGAGAACTGTTATGTGAATAAAAAGTGTACAGCCCATTACTGACTGCTTGTCTCCTTGGTGCACAAGTAATCTTTACTGGTTCAGTATGTCCTGGATCAAGCTGAACACAATACTAGCCTCTGCTAAAGGTGCAGGTGAACAGCAACCCTAATTACTAGTCCTTTTGCATCACTCCATCACCTACTAAGTCAATTAGCTTGATTTTTTTTTTTTTTTACCTTAACAGAAGAGCACAGTTAAGCACTGGTCATTCTTGACTGCAAAGTCCTCTACAAGCCATTCTTCATGGAGCATAGCACTGATCTTTTCTGAGCTTGCAAGTCTTAGATTATTACTTGACTTGTTTTCCTACACTGATGTGGGACTTCTCTAGTTCTTATGACATCAGCAGCACTAGCATGTTCCAGTATCATTATCTGACTTGTCTGAAATTTCGTCTCTGCTACAATCCCAATTTTGTGTGAGTTAGAGGCATTACATTTGACAGCCTTGTTACATGGTACCCCTATCCACTGGTGGTTAACCTGTGATATTTCCACAGAGGCCACAATTCCAGACTGTGTTTATGATGAGATAAGCTTTGGTATAAGTTGTCTGAATTCCTGTCAGGGCTGTCCTTAAAATGGACAAATTCTCTCACAGTTACCCTTTAATATTAAGTTCTTAGGTAAAACAGAGATAAGTTACACAGTGTTTATAGGGATATTATCACATAAGACTCAACTCTCCACATTAAACCTTCAATTTCATTTCCTGCCACTCACCTTTGGTGTAATAAAGAAGTACTGAGATGTGCTCTCTTTAGAAACAGTTTTCACAACCATTTCAAAAACTCTTCTCTCATTCACTGGATCCATTCCCTAACAGAAAAAAGAAAGTAAGTCTGTTTTCTTCACTATGTCAAAAGCTTCTGTACAGTAAACGGTTATATACCACACTATTGATCCTCACCTGATTTATTTCATCTACAACCCTGAAAGGACATCTGTTGAGTTCCTGCAGAGCCATCAGGTACAACATAGTGGAAACACTTTTCTCACCTCCACTCTGATGATATGGATTCAATTCATGAAGTTCAGTGCCACTGTGGAATTTGACTCTAATGCGAATCCCATACTTGTCATACTCCTCCTATAAAAGTCAACACATGTTAAACTCTGTTTCTCTGTACTGTAGCTTATTTGATAATGACATGCAAATTGAAGGAAATTTATGTCAAATGTTCTATAAGGGTCTACGAACTACTCAGGTTCAACTTAATATCAATATATTAACTCTGTTTCATATATTTTCCTTGATTTATTCTTGTTGGACAGAGAATTTTCACTATCAGTCCCTCCCTGTGATCGTTTGTTAGTTTCTGAGTCCCTGGTAACAAAGACGTCATACATATTAAGAATGTTGACAAGAAGAAAAACATTCTCGGCTAGAAAAAGCAGCAAGCAATGCCTCTATAAATTCATTCATCAGAAAAAAAATGCACTAGGGTACAGGCATAGGTGTGGGGATAACAAATGTGGTTCAAAAGAAGGCCCACGCAAGGAAATACATTCATGATTTCTAAAAAAAAGAAAAGAAAAGGAAAAAAGTAGCCTTTGAAGTAATCGCTGATATTTCTGAAGTTCAGGTAAACACAGGAATGGGAATGCAATCCCCAGTGCAGAAAGCCCATAATGATTGCTTACTGTCTGGTCTACATAAGATGCAACCTTTATATGCACCTATCAAGTCAATGAGAGCTACAGGGAAGATTCAGAAGTTTCAGGAATATGAGTTCCAAGAGGTCTATCCTTATTCACTATGGAAGCATAAATCCTGCACTTGGAGGTGACTGACTCATGTTCTTTTGATAACACAGTTGTAATGCTTAGGGTAGGAGAAAGGAGTGGAGGTGATTCTGGAGGTGACTCACAGAATACTTCTAGATTGAGAAAAGACAGCTGTGGAAAAGAGACCATGAGGAACCTGTCCCATAGAAGCTGGCACATGCTGGTTTGGTTCACACTGCCATGTGCAACAGTCCTCAAAAGGCTTATGAACCTGGGTGACCTGGCAGAGCAGAGTCCCATTGTAGGGCTGGCTTTTATAAAGCACAACAAGGTCTAAGGCTTATTTACTTCATGGTGGCTTTTAAACTCTTAAAACTGCCTTAAGGAACATGAACTCTGTAGGAACAATTTTCATCACCTTTGCTACCTTTAGGTCTTGCTTTGGAATGAGTAATGTACATATCAGATAGCATCTAACATTGGAGAGGTTCTATCAAATCCTCTCATATCAGCTAATCTGTTAATAAGAAGAACAAGCCATCTTTTGGTGCTTCTGGTGTTTTACTACCCCTGCAGGCAGTCAAACATGCTCAGGACTGGAAAGTTAAGGTTTTGTATTGGTATTTACCACAAACTCCAGTTCTTCTGATATATCGGTATTACAGAAACATGGAACTGTAAATCCTTGAGGCTGAGGCAAATGCATACACACTTCAGGACAGAACGAAGGTGATCTTACATAGTTATAATCTCATGTTTGCTAAGTGCCAACTTTTTCCAATTTTGAAGACAGGTCACCTTTCTCACCCTTGATGTCTTCCCTGTTGGCAAGAGGCTGGCACTTCAAAGACAAACTGAAGACCTGCCTTGAAAAGGAGAGCTTATGACCATAACAGACACACTGGAACAAAGAAATGCTTAATGCAACTAAAACTACTTGCAAGCTGATTTTGCTTAGCATTTAATTCTCCCCCACTACGGAAGAAATTTCTTCTTTGGCATTTAATGCAGCTTATCAGAAGAACAATCAGCTTCTTGGATTTGCAGGTTGTAGTCTGATAGCCATGCCTGATAATCAGGAGCCTAGGAAGGAAAATTGTGGGGCATGCTTTCAAAACAAATGAATGCTGCTGTGCTGACCTTTCTGGAGGTAGTATTTTGCTAAGGGGAGCTAATAAGACATTCTCCTGACCAGTGAAGATAACAGCACTATAGCATAGATGAAGTTTTTCCATTTTAGTAGGATTTGGTGCTTAACTGTCATGATCAAACTCAACAAACCCACAGTCTGGCTTGCTTATGACAAGGAACACTTAGCATAGTCAAGGGACAAAATATCCTTAAGTTCACAATTTAGTTTGTGTTTCTTCTCTAACAGATACTTGCAGAGCTTTTGCTATACTGTTTGGAAAGTGATGAGGCTGTAGGACATCAAGAACACCATGATTTCATGTAAGGAGAAACAAAGAACAAGACCTAAGGCCTCCAGGCCCACCATACTTTCAGATGTATTCATTGGCACAGACTGAAACTAGGTTGGGAAGAGTGTACAAGACACAGGCTAGCAAAGCCTCCAGTAAAAAGATTTTCCCTCCAGCACAGCCACCATGGCTTCAGAAAGCTAGGCCTTCGTTGCCAGACTACTGGGAATGCCAGTTCATATAAAAGTGACGGATATTCCAGGACCTGTTAAGATTGATGCTCAAAACTCCCTGTGGGGAATCGAGGAAGGTGAGGTTTATCACTGCTAGCACTCTGAATTCTAGTTACCAAGTGTCCTGATTTCAGCCCCCCCCACTTCCCCTGGGCTGGGAGGAAGCCCAGCTAGAGGGCCAGGCTGATCAATCATTGGAGCATTCTGTATTGTGTGACGCCATGCTCAGTATATAGCTGGATGCGGGCTCTCTCTCACACCATCTTCAGTTTCCAGGGTGGCATGGTGGGATTTTCTGGTGCGGCCGGATCGCTGCAGTGTACCTGTCACCATGCTTGGTGAGCTACTGCCGCATTTTACCTGTTTTGGACTTACTGTTACTTCTGGTTTTGCTACTATTGAAATTTTTTTTTAAATTCAACCTACAAATTTCTTCTTTTGTCCCCCCCTATTTCACTGGGGAGGGGGGAGGTGAACAGCCGGCCACATGTCGATTGGTTGCCAGACGAGTTCAAACCACAACACCAAGTGCTACCAAGGAAAGTCAGAACGTTTACTGATGTTTCTGCTAGAACGTCAAGGAAGAACCTAGTCAAGTGTTTCACCCCCAGAAGGTACTATCACCAAGGACATTGTCAGCTTGCCCTTCAGGAACCTTGAGATCTAACAGAGGCTTGAACTTCAGTGTCACAGGAATATTTTTAACAAAGATCATTCTGTCTCAAGCATCTCTTTACAGGTCAGGGCAAGAGTCTCCTTCAGAGAAGAAGGATAAGGAATCCAAGCTCTAGAACAGATAATCCACCTCTCTGTATTATAGGCATTGACCCCGCGAGGAAAAGGTTTTAAGTCATTGGCACAGTACCACCAGCCCTCCTAAACTACCTGTTACATCTCTGGAGAGAGAAAAAAAAAAAAAAAAAAAAAAAAAAAAAAAAAAAAAAAAAGCAAGACCTTCCAAAGAAGGTATTTCTTTGCTTTTGAACAGCTTTACTGTTTTTCTGTGTACTCTCTCACAACTTACTTTAAGATAAAACATAGTATTTGTGTAATACAGATCTGACTCTGCAGGTAATTATCAAAAGAACTGAAGAACTATGTTTTAATGCCCTACTGTTTCATAATACTAGTTTCTATGTAAACATTTTTATGCAGTAAAGAACCTTGTCAGTCACTGTTCTGCCCCAGTAATAACTACCAAATAACTACCACTTCAAATATTTTAAGAAAAGCAGCTTGAGTAGCTTAGAACAGCCAAAAAGTGTTTGTCAGCTTTCACTATCGTGGAGTCTATGTATTACATATGAAAGTCTTAAAATCATCATTACAGGTATCAATCTAAAACAAAATAACCGATTTGTCTTAGCCCACTGCACTGAATATTCCTCCACAAGGTACTATTGATGCTTTAAACTCTTTATCAGAGCTAACCCCTGCCCATAAATGTTACTGAGGGTGTAATAGGCTGGGCCAAATGACTGCTACTTTGAAAACAGACAATATGCAAGCAGAATTGAGTAGAAACTACATGTAGAACCAAATCAATGCAACACTTAATAATAGTAGATTTAGCCACTAGATAGCACAAATTAACAAAATGTAGAATTAAATCACTAACCTAATCAATCTGAGTTAAAGCTAAAGTAAACACAATACTTCTAACCAAGCCCTGTGAGTTGCAAGAAGCTTCCAAGTAAGTGAGCTGAAGTCCTATGCATCCGGATATTTTCCTTTAATCAGACTTATATGTCAGTTCTAGCACAAAAAAGTGTGTTCATCAGTAAATGTTTACTGTTTTTTAAAAAATAACATCTTTCTGACAATCCAAATGACCATTTGTTATATTTGTCTATCATTATGCAAGCAAAAGATGATGCATGAAAAATGTTACTCTTCCATACAAAAAACATATCATACCTCATTTTCCACATGAAGATCAACTTCACCAACACACTGCATAGAACGAAAGAAGTTACCGAACTTCACATTAATTTTCCCAATCAGCTTTTTCAAGGGGTTTAGCCACCTTTCTTTGACCTAGAAGTAGACATAGACATTTTCATGCAAAATCATTTTTAAAAACTGAATTTGCTTCTACAGATAGCATTTAAATTAAAAAATATAATTAGAGAAGCTAAATCTCAGTTTATACTAAAGGTAACTTGGTAGTTACCCTTTATTTCTGTACATGCATTCTATTCTAATAAAGACATACTGATACAGAAGTGGTAATTTCAGCTATTACCTGTGAAATCTTTTGCTTATAGTCGTTCAATTCCTTTTTTTTTTCCTCTAGATATTCCTTCAACTGCTGTATCTCCTGAGTCTGCTTATTGTATTCTTCAACCTGTCAGAATAAAAAAAAGCAATCAACAAAATGTTTGCCAATTCTAACTCTGTCTGTAAAAATATCACACTGCACTGATTCTTTTCAAACACAATTATACAGATTATTGCACTGCACACTAAACAAGATACATTTCCTGCTTCAAAGCAAAGTAACTGTAAATTGTTGCTTATTTCAGGTTACTGCAACTTTTTTTTTTTTTCTAAAAAGGCACAGAACACACTGTTCTTTTGAAAGAACCTATTTAAAATTCTAATAGATGCAGAATCTGGCATTTACAGCACATTGTTCCTGCTGTCTAGCTTATTATACTAAGAGATCTAGCACAGAGTGGGAAGCAAGTACAATACGGGTGTAGGGAGAGGAAGAGAGGGAGGAAGGAAAGCAGTGAACATACTGAAACATTCAGGCCAGTGAAACAGGAGGCCCTGGTTCTCTCTTCATTCAGAAAAGCATCAATTTCCTCCAATGTGGTCGGAAGAGACTGAAAAGCCTACAAGAGAAAGGATGCAAACGTTACATAGCAATACTAATGAAACTCTCAAGTTTGCTAGAAAGAAATCGAGTAAGCCATAAAATACTCCATTACCTTTAATCAGGATGTCACATATTCAAAATTCCACATAGCAAAATTCCCTCAAACTATTCTGGACAGAGAAAGGCTAGAAATGCTACTGCATAACAAGGATACACAATGAACTGTTCCTTAGTTGTCTGCCTTGTGTCGGTACACACGCTCATAGACTTGGTATAAGCCAGAGGCTATGCTAGTTAAGCTGTGCAAATACTTCAGTTCTTTTGTGTTGCTTCATTAGAACAAGATAGAAAAATATGGCCTCTAATTATTTCTGTGAACACAAGACTATGGATTTTGATTGAAGTTTCAGATCAGATTTTCTCTCCCTGTGCATAGAACAAAGCAATAGTCCAAGGATAACCCAGCACTATTTAAAGGTGCTCTAAATGACAGTACATGAGTTATCACTAACAGAAGTACACATGATCCTTTACTGGTAGCCTTCTAATATAAAATATATAATATTATTTGCTGGAGAAGTTAGAAGGATTTACATCATCTAAAATTTAAGAAATATATGGAGATTTGTTTGTGTACATACAGTTTGGAATTCCATAGGAAGCTGTTGATTCAGACTCATTTTGCAAACATGTCGAGCTTTTTTCAGCAATTCCTTGCACTTTTCAGCAAGAACTTGCTTCCTATCATCCAGTTCATTAAATTTTTCCTGTTAGAAAATATATTAAAGATATTAAAATACATATATTTTTCTTTATTATAAATTTCCAGAGGTGACACTAAGCATACTAGCAACAAAGAACATCGATCAGAGAATATAGCTAAAATCAGACTGTTTAAAGATTGAAAATCTGTTTTAATACACAAAATTCATTCTGCCTCTCTGCTTGAAGTCAAGAGATGCCAAGGTAAACTGGTCAAAAGCATATTCTTGTAATATAGCTAAATTTATTTTCTGTCAACTAGACAAGTGTGCATGTAGATTCAATATATGTCTCAAAACAGACTAGAGGAAATTCCCTATAAGTCAAAATACACTACTGAGCTCCTTATTTTTTATTAACTACCATTTAACAATATTTATCTACCTGGGAGAACACGGTGGACAGGACATATACTGAATCGTATTTTAGTTGAAATTTTAGAGTAAACAATGACACAATCAGAAGTACTTCCTTTGCTGTTCCATATTCTACTTCTGTAATACAGCCAGCATAATACAAAAACGAAAACACACGTGATTTTTAAACTAGTGCTGAAAAATAAGTTAAAAGTAGGTATAGTTTCTGGTTTTGAACAGTGGTCTCAAGGCTAAACTCTTTGGCACTTACCATAGATAAGTGGCTACCCCAGACCTATGATTTTTATAATGCAATGTTATCACAATAGTAGTTAAAATACAATACACAAAATATGATACCTTCATGAAAGACTAAGCTAAAGATTATCTCAAATAAACAGTATTCAGGCAAAAAAACTTTTAGAACCTTAAGTATCTCTTCCCCTTTGTCCCAAGAAATCTCACTCACTTCTCTATACACATGGTCCCTACTGCAGGCCTGCTGCTTCCAAATGCTAAACTGGCAGTGCTTGGGAGTAATCACTTGCTGCTGTCTCCCAGCTCAAGTGAGCACCCAACTGGAGATAGATGGAAGCTGTCAACCACTTAAGAAGTGACAAGCAGTACACCCCAAGAAACCAGGGATTTTACTCAGTAATTACACATGCACCTTTTTAACATACAGTTACACCATGGGAATACACTGGTTTTTACTTTTATCAAAGGCACACAATTCTAACTCAAAATCCATATGCACAGTATTTTGCTTCAGAACTTTCTTCTGAAAACTTGGAAGGTTTACTTAAGTTCCTACATTTGGAGAGCTTTATCTTCCCAGTTTTTATTGTTGTACACTTCAGTTAAATATGGGAGCCCTCCAGTGGCAAAAAAACCTCTGAAGTGTTTGTTTGGAGAGGATACAGTTAGGTAAATATTTATTCCACATTTTTAAAATACAGGACACAGACATTGATAGCAACTCACATTACCTTCTGGCAATTTAATTAATCTTTACTAAATACAATCATGAGTGATCATCGATGGAGTTCTTACACTCAAGAATTAGGGTTGCTGTTCTCTACAGCATGTATCAACTAAAAAATCCTGGGTTTCCCTCCCTCCACCAATCACTAGGAAACAGATTCTGCATTAGAGGTAAGCATTTCGCAGTGTTCAGAAACACAATGTAAAGCTAATTTTTCTACATTGGGTTGATGTTTTCAGAAAGGTTAAAAAAAAAAAAAAGGGTCTTATTTTAGATATTCCCTCTCCACTTCATAAGGTCTATTGTAGAGAAGCAGGAAAATGTCACATGGCGGGGGGGGCAAAAAGGATTGGCATTAAGCTATACAGATAGAACACCAATAAGTGGAAGATGGCCCTCCTTCTGGTTACAACCAAGATTTTATGTCATTAGCACAAATAAAACTGTACACTACGACTTATATTCCATTACACATCTGCATATTCCATTCAATAAACAATTTTAGAGAATATTTTAGAAACTTCTAAAATAAAATTGGACTACATTTTGGATCCCAGATATTGAAAAGCCACGTGGCTTCATCTGAAATGTGCCTGACCTCATGATAATAGAGACAAAGGATCCAGTGAAAAGCAACACATACATATTTTTTTATACAAGAAACACCAATTTTATACTTATGTGTTTTGACCATTTCCAGAGCTAAAGCCAGTTCTGAATCATCTGAAATGGGGAATCTTATCTCTCAATTGTACAAAAAATTCCCATTTGAAACCCTGCAGAGTTGCATGAAACAAGATTTCAATTTTATCTCTAGGCACTGAAAATCTGAAATAGATTAAACATTGAATCTGACCCAAGCCTAAGGCAAGTATAATTCTTCAGGGCGCAAAAATGAAAATACATGTTCGGGCAGAGGAAAACCTCAGCATTCAACAGGGAGGCTGGAAATCAACAGACATTTGATGTGGTTGTGAAGCATATACTGACATGCATAAATGCATTGACAGTTCAACAAGTCTCAATTTTGATTCAGCTTTGTCAGTTCATTGTCATGGCAATTAGGTAAATATAAATAAATAAAAATACCCAAGTTTTGATTCCTTCTCCCTCCTATATATTCAAAAGTGCATGGCAATATTAAGGTTCCTGTTGATTTCCTGAAGGCGCCTCAATAAAACCATCTAGATAAAAAAGTAACTAAGTAGAAAGAAGTACCATCTTGCATAGAGGTGCTACAATGAAAATCATAGCCTAGAGCTTTACATTTGTTTGAGCCAACAGCATAAGAACTGGCCTGGAAAGATACCTTTATTCAGGTACTTCAGAAAATTCTGTACTAGTGTGGGGCTGTGATTACAGCTTCCTGAAAGGCAGCTACCAAACAGCAGAAACAATATTCTATATGCACAAGCAATCTGTATTCTATTGTGCTCATCAGTAATGCAACTGGTTTTGTGCAAAATAAGAAGCTGGTTAAAGAAAATATAGTTACCAGTAGCCAATGTTTTCTCATTAATTTGTGTTTAAACACATGCATGGTGACAGTATTTAATTATCTGAAGTTTGGGAATTTATACATAGAAAACCAGAATCTTCATTTTCTTAAAACCTGGCTTAAGGAGCAAATGCTGCAATGTACATACTAAGTATTAATAGCAATTATTTAAACAAATTTACACCAAATGAACCTGAAAATTAACAAGCTATCAAAGTAAGACAATTAGCAAGACTCTTTCAAACAACCATGATAAACATGCAGGCAACTGTGCCAATTATCTAAGAGCAGATGGGGCTAACAATTCTCCCTAATGTTCAGTATGGGTCACCAAACACAGATTAGCTTCCTAGGGTCATTAATTAAATTCAATACTAAGAGTTGTTAAAATAACACTGAGGTTCCCACTTGAACTGCAGTGACAAAATACAAACCCCAGAAATCTGTTGCTTCTAACTTGACTTGTTCAAAAACATGTACTTTTTTGGCCTTTCCACCTAAGTAGTTAAAAAAAACCCTGCCACAAAGCAACAAACATGCTGCTCTCTCTGCAGTATCCCAGCGTGAAGATGTCACAAAAGGAACATATGTGATCTTTTTTTAGATATACTAAGTGGGATTTGTACTTGCTTCAAATCTTAAATCAGATACTCAGGTATTACAAAGACTCAAGATTGCTTGGAGAGATAAAGACTATGAGTAAGCTCTAAGTATTAACAAAGTTTCACAGCTTCTTTGGCTGATACCCACCATTCCAATTTCAGTGAATGCATCATGACCGGCACATGACCTACAAAAATGTCTGATGATTAAATAGGGAAGTAATGGTCCCATAATTGTAAAGTTTAGGCTCCAATACTCAGATTTTATACAACACATTTGTTTCTATTTCTGTTTGGCTTCCTCCTTTTTGCAGATTCATTTATTTTATAAGAACATAAAGCAACTGTTTGCACAACTTCCAAAGCTGCCCATGAGGGTGACATCACAACACTTAGGGGAGCAAGACTACCATAACGCAGTAGTGCTGTAGAAAAAAAATTATCACAGCCAAAGCCACCAAGAAGTTGGAGAGAAGGGCCAATTTAAACCTATTATTACAAATAACACTTAATTTGAGATGAAGTTAAGAAATACTGAGGTTTTCCAAGAAAGTGTATCGCTTCAGGCAGCGAATAAACCACAGAATGTACAACAAATATATTCACAAAAAAAAAAAGGGACGGGGCTAAAGATTTAATTCAAAAAGACTCAATCAACATACAGTATATGGGGAACTGTGGCTTTGGACTTCCACATACATGAAAGCTTATGATGTAATTGAACACTCAGAAGAGTTTTCCTCCAGAGAAGTTAAACTTCCCAAAATTCTAATCACTGAGATTACTGATTTGGGGGCTTTTTTTCTATTTTAATGTTCCTAGAACCAACCATCCAAAACAGAAGCTCTGATATGACTTCCTCTACTTATGTGGTTGAATGTAACCTAGTAATGACAATTAATGGGACTTCAGCTGACTCAAATACCTCTTCACTAGGGAAGGAGGCAATCCTTATTTCACCAGGAATTACCAGAACACTTTTACCTTACCCATCCTGTTTACTGATCTGACCAGACATCTACTTGTCCATCAGCCCAAGCTACTATCTAAATGTTGGAGAACATGGGGACAGAGAACTAAAAACATTAAATAAATTTCCCAGTGACTACACACATGAGGTTCACAGCTCTGTAATGTATTTTCACTCCTTACCATGCTCCAGCAATGAAGTTATTTACACTGGATTTTGATAAAAGTCTGAATAACAGCTGCATCACATGACAGAACTGATGCAACAGTGATTTTCCAATTAATATGCTGTACTTGTCTCTGTCTTCAAGTTATTTTTTGCTCCTTTTAGGAAGTTCTCCACTTCCTAACTTTCCTACAAGTGATGATACCTATAACCTCAAGTGGTTTTCTAAATACAGACCAAATACTTTTCATGCTTTTTGGAACTGCATATCCATCCAAAATAACTATCACTTACCTTCTGAACTGCTTTCAAATTTAACAGCAATTATTCCATTTTTTAATCTTTTAAATAAAATTGAATTAGTAGTAAGTTATAGTTAACCTGACTCTTGAAAGACAACCAAAAAACTTGCCGTCTTGTACTTTGACAATTTATTCTCTAGTACACTGAAATACTGTGCTACACAAATACAAAACCTGATCTCTATGCACCAATCCATGAGAGATGACAGCATCCTTTGCTCTTAGAAAAGAATACTTGACTGTGGAACTAATTCCTCAGAGACTGTCTTTTTACTTGAACACAGCACAGCTTCCTAATATGATCAATAGAACGACTGTTTACTCTCCTTCCTGTCCTCCAAAAAATGTATTTACAGTATGAGAATATAAAATATGAAAGAAAAGTAAAACAGCTCTGCTCCACTCCAATACATACTTTCTGGTTCATCTTGAGCTTACATCTCCCATATGGGTTGGGGCTACTTATCTGTGACAGAAGAAAAATAATACTTCCACGTAACAGCTAGCCTCTTTACACACACTATTCATTATAACAAAAAGATCCAGGACATGACGACTGTTCAGCACATTTTCACAGAAGCTTAGGTTTCCTGACTGAGGAAGGCAAAGCTGCTACTGAGCTTTAAATGAAGAGACTGAAGTCAAACTACAGAAATCAAGGCTAAATATTTAGCAGTACTAATACTCATTTCTAAACAAAAACACAGAAGCATACTTTCCTACACCATAAAGACTTCCACAGATGTTTTCACACCAAATATCCCAGTATTCACAGAAATGGTTACCTCTGCAGCTCTTAGCTGTATACTTGCTTCTTTATAGTCTGATTCTAGTCTGTTCTTCTCAGCAGCCTCTGTAGCATTCTGAAGAACCAAATCTACTTTGAGGATGTTCAGTGATATGCAATTCTATATAGAAAAACAATAAATATAATTTGTTTCCACAGCAGACTCATATGATCACTATCAGACTTTAGAAACTGTCAATTTTTCAGTCCCAGCATATGATCACACTCTGTATTCAGTTCTTTAACACTGCAGTCAAATTCAATGAAAAAAATAAAGGTGACTGATTGGTGACGCAAGCTCTTCAAGATGTATAGTTCCCACATACTTTTAATCTGTAAGCACATACCTATCACTTGCAACCAAACTATTTTACACCAAAAAAAAGGGACATGCTTTTTCCCTACACCCTATACTCACCTGTGAAACTGAGAAAAGACAAAGCCATTCTCAGAGACAGAATCCAACAGGTGGATTTTGGTAGACTTCATAAGTCACTGAGATGGAAAAAGGTCAAAAAATAAAGACATATGTGCCTCTCTCACTGAGAATGCAAGATGACTGACCGAATGTACAGTGACTCATGTCTTAACTGAAACAGCATATGACAAGAGAAGCATATGACAACAGAAGGAGGCTCTATTTTAGAAGTTCCAAAACTGACTTTAGTGATCCCCAGAACCTGATTTGACAACTCTGACACTAAAAATTATTGCTTCTTTAAACAAGTCAGACTTGGAAATTGTCCAGAGGCTTAAAAATGAGCAATATAAACTTGATTGTGTGAAGGGTAGCTTCAGATCTTGAATGACAAGGCACTGAGAACACCATCTTTTTTTTTTTTTTTTTAAATTGTCATATAAATACAAAGGAATCCTCTCTCTTAATGAAAGGGAGGACAAGCTTCCAACTGTAGACCTAAGGGAACTGCAGGATGAAGTTTGAGTGTTAGCTTCTGACCACAATAGCGAGCCAAGGTCTGAGATATTTACTATTTGTCATATCAACACAAAGTTTCTAGTGTGAACTAGGACATAGGTATAAGTTTGTTTCCAATCCACTTAAACAGTTTGAAAACAATTATCAGGCAAGTCAACTGAAAAAAAAAAAAAGTTGTAAAGAAAGGAGATGAAAAATGGAAAAAGTCAAGGTTGTTCAAAAGCAACAGCACGAAGACAACTACATGCAAAAGCAGTGCCCGAATATGAAACAGTAGAACAAGGCTATTTCTGCCAATTGGTTGTAGAGTACTGACATGTATTAATAAGTGCCAGGTACACTCTGCCTTGTGTATTGGTGTAAAGATACATGAGCCTGTCAACTCTAGTTGATTGTTCCATATCAGCCCCAGAACTCTTAAAACAGATCATACTGCCACCACACAAATATACAGAAACCCCATGCATGTTTTACACTTCCTTCTGTGGCAGAAGTGACTATGCCCAAAACATGAGTACCTTAGTTTTTATCACTTTAATAGCCTACAGCTATTATAACTACAAAACCAACTGAAAAAAGTACAAAGACTCCCATAACCTTGGGACCATTTACGAAGATTGGCTTGAGGATGACCAGAAATGTATGTATTTCAACAACTTTGATAAAATCTGTAATGAAACATCTTTCTTGTATGAGTCCATTTTCTCTTTTCAGTACATACTAGCATATATTTCCTAAACAAAGGGTGAAAATTAAGCTTTTGTAATCAATAACTATTTCAGGCAAATACCACCCATCTTCCCCTTACACCCTGGTACACTGAGAAATATACAGTATATGCCAAATCCACTTTACTCTACTGGATGAAAAAAATTAAGACACTCCTTCTGTCAGATCATAGAGCAGCCAGTAAACAACTTCAGCTGCACTTTACAACAGCAACACACTTAGACAGTTTATGTACTGGGAAATGGGCATCAAATACAAAAATCAAAAGCATGTTCTAGAAATTCCTGTTCTAAATTACTGTTATTACCTGCATAAATTCTGCAAGTTCTGTAAAGTAACCTACAGCCTAAGAAACCCTTTTAACATGGCAGGTGTCTTCTACCATGGTTTGGAATTTTCAAAATTACCTTAGCCAGCTGACCCAAAGGTGATCTCTGAAACACTCCAATTGTTGCAGCCCGTATCTATCAGCAAACAAAAACAGCCCACCCATTTGAAGTAATTTTTTCTTTCTTTATTATATAAATACTAACAACTCAAATATATTGAGATCAGCCTCACTTCAAAGGTAATAACTCTTTACAGGGGTAAGCAAGAACACATTTCAGTGTTAGGAAGGCACAACAAAGGAACAACATATATGCTCAAAGCTGCAAGAATGGTACCACTTCTTGCTGAGTGCAAAAGCACAAGTAGATTCCCTTGGAACTGAAGGTAACTGTTTCTTGATCCTTGGTCGTTTAAATAAAAAAAAAAAAAAATTCACTTTGTGGCAGCTCCCATTATTAGAGCTTACAGGCTAAGCTAAACCAATTAATTTCAAACTGGTTTCTTCTTTCTGAGTTAAAGAAAACCCCATGACACTGGAGCCTGAGACCTGAATACTTTTCACATCTTAGCTCTCTTCTGCAATCATAGATCCTTAGAGTTTCAGGTCAATTTTTCAAGACTACACTTTTTTTTTTCCAATAAAAACAAAACTAAGGAGATTATGAACTAGAGTGGAAGGAACAGTTCACAGGCTTATGCAGTATTCTGAAAATGCACAGGCCGAAATGGTTACAGCAGCTCATTCCTAGTCTTTACTGAATGAGACCACGGATTGTGAGACTTCAGGTGACTGAGAGTCTCAATAAATCAATACAAGCAATCTACAAATTGAATCAGTAATAGATGAACAAGTTCAAATTCATAAAAGCTTCCAAAGATGTTTATCTTGAAGCAAGTTAGTTCATAAACATTTACAGTAACAAATCTAAATTCTGCATATTGACTTAAGTTACAAGAACTGGACTTTTCATAATAGTGGAACACCTACCAAGTTAAAAATACATACCTTTATGAGATGCATTAATTCAGTTACAAGTTTTGCTTTCTGGGTATTTATTTCTTTGATCTTCGCATCTGCCTGTTGAGATTCTTTCTCTAGGTTGATAGCATCTTGTTCCAGCTGTTTTAAACTATGTGAGGAATCAATATTTAATCAATCCCGATTAAAAACAGATTGTACAAAAATACAAAGATTTTTCATTTTGATGATGAACCAACAGTTAGCAAGAATAGGAGTTTGTATACCTAAATATTCCAAACACATTAGAGGCATTCCCAATCTATGCATGCTCAACCTAAGAAATTAAAAAGACAAAAAAATTGTAATTAAAGAAAATCTAATTTTGGCTTCTATGGGCATCACTCAGCAACTACACACTTTTACTTTTCTAAGTTTCAGATTTAAAAAAAAAATCAGCATAAGTATGACATTTTATTTCTGCTGCTAGCTCCTTGCAACAATACCACATAGGAAAGTTCAGGAGGTCTGCTTAATTATCGCCATATATACTTGCAAAAAAATTCGTGTCTTCAACTTACCACAGAAAACCAGAATTTTCACACATTTTAAACCTCAAAACCACAAAACTATGAATAACTTTATATGAAGTAATCATGATGCTTAGTGAGCTGCAAACTAAAAACCAATCATTCATACTTTGATACCTGGGAAAACTATGGGGCAGGTCCCCTCAGAAAACAATTCTAGAGGCATAAGAAAGAAGGTGATCAGGAAGAATCATCAAGTATACATCATACATGATAAACCCAACTGTGAAATGACTGGATGACAGGAGATAAAGCGGTTGCCATTTACCTCACTTTTAGTAAGGCTTTCTGTTAGAGGTTATCTGATAAAAGTTCACCCACACACCCAAAAAGACAAGACAGTAGCAGGTGGAGGAAGCCCAAATAATACCCTATTCTGGATACATCCAGTCCATCACAGAAGTCATCAGTCCATGAAGTGTCCATCTCCACAAGCCCAGATGAGAAAAGGGCACCCTAGCAGGCAGGAACCCAAATTAAGGACTCAGAGGAAGGGACACCCTGTCCAAGGACAACCTCAGCACCAGCATCCAGGTGTGAAACCGAACAAGGTAAGTCAACACCACAGTACCCTCTGGACTGAGGGAGGTTGTTTTCTGAGGGTATAGAAGATGTTATGGGATGCACAGAGAAACATGTTGAAACTGTACAGGACTTACTATTGGTTATTCATTGGAGAAACCAAATGTGGAGAAAGGGAGGGATCTAGTTGACTTGGAGAGAAACAAGTGTGGGAAAACAGAGGGATATGAGGATAAAAGGGACAGTTACATGTACATAGTTGGCTGGACAACACACTTATCTAGCCATACCTAACTGGCACACCCTCTTCTTATGAATTCCATTTTTCACTACTTTCCTGGGTGAGAGACTCTATTCAGCACTTGTGTGTGTATGGGAATCTAAGTACAAGCAATTATAGCCAGATCACATGTCAGAGGAGGAGGTCTGTGGTGCCAGCAACTGGAGAGACCAGAGTGAGTACTTACATGACAGCCACTGGTGGGACCACAGGTCAAGAAGCCTGTGTGTCCATGGGACCAGCACCTTGTACAAGTGCAGGTGTGCAAGTGTCTGTTTGATCCCTAGCAAAGACCAAGCCAGACTAGCTGGCAAGTAGGTGAGTGGTCTGGGAACCAAGGGAGTGTGTCAATAACGGTGCAAGCACAGGAAGAGACAGCTACTGGAAGGACCAGGGGAGTCCAGCCTGGCTGCCAGAGACCATGAGGTCTGATGTCTCTAGGGGTGACACCAGTTGGCATTTAAGGCTAAGATGACAGGGGTACTGGATGCTGGGGACTAGAGGAGTCATGGCTACCTCTTCACATCTGTATGCCTGTGTTTCTCTAAGGACAAACCCACAGAATTAGCTACTGGGAAATCAGGAGGTGCCAGACAGTTCTGCATGTGTACAGACAACTGGAGCAAGGCTGCAGCCTCAAGAGGTTTGCATGCCCAGGTACCAACAACTGAGGAGACTGGTCTAAGCACAGCTACTGTGCAGACTCAAGAGTGTCTGGACCCAGCTGCTGACGGGATCCACAGTGCCCGTATGTCTGCATAAGTCTCACTAGGGCAGCCCTGTCATGCTCGGAGTAGGAACATGATGAGGCCACTGGTGCTGTGTTTGCCCTGTTGCTCTGGATGTCTATCTGTGCTGTGTGGCTGGCTGTGCGTAAATACATACATATATGCTGTTTAGATGTGCTCTGTGTGAATGGGTCTACTGGGAAGACAGGTTCAGCCTCACTAGTGGTTGCATCAAGGCAGATTAAGCAGCATTAGCTCCAACCCTCCTCTCAGGCTGCTGGATCCAGACCCCTTCCCCTAGCTTTTTCAATGTTGTCTCCCACAATATTGCTGTACTCAAGAAGCCTGGATAAGCAAAAAGAAGTGGTTGGATGGTCAGGCTCAGAGGGTCATGGTTAGTCTGTTGTATTCTGCCTGGAGACCAGTATCAAGTGGGGTACCACAGGATTAGTCCTGGGACCTGTCCTGTCCTGCCAGTGATACAGAGGAGCAGACAGAGGGCACTCCCGTCAAGCTTTCAGATGACACTAAACTTTGGGAAGCAATAGGTAAGTCATTCAGTGGGGCTCTGCTGAGGCTGGAGGAAGAGGGCAACAGAAGGCTTGTGAGATTCAGCATGGACAAATGCTGAGTCCTGCTCCTGGCAAGAAAGTGGGTCTGGCACTGATACACGCTCAGGGCAGACTGGCTGCAGAAAAGCTCTGCAAGGAAGGACTTGAGGTACTGGTGGACAATATGCTGAGCACAAGTCAACAGTGGGCCCTACCAGCAACAAGGTTCTGCAGGATCCCTGGCTGTATGAATGGAAGCACAGGCAAGAGGAGAGTGTTTTTTCCTCTCTGTTCAGCACTGCACCCAGTGACTCAACACCAATCATCAACAGCATTTTGCTCCTGCCCCAAACATCAACAAACCAGAACAGGTCAGAGGCTACATACAGTACAGGCCCTGCAAAGACAGGATGAGGGTGCTCAGCTTGTTTACCCTGGACAAGAGACAGCTTTGGGGCACCTAACAGCAACCCCCCCACTATCCTTCCAAAAAGGAAGCCACTGACAGGATGGAATCAAGTGGTGCACGGTGGAAGGATGACATACAGTGGACATAAGTTGAAACAAACAAGATCCTGGCTGGATGTCAGTAGAACATTTTTCCCCATAAGGACAGTCAAGCAGTGGAAGAGGATGTCCAAACAGATCATGAAATGTCCATGAAGACTTTCAAGATTCAGTGAGATGCGGCCCTGAAAACCTGGTCTGTATTCAGTGTTGACCTTGCTTTGAGAACATGACTACATAAAGTCCCTTTCAATCTAAGTGATTCTGCCATTGTACATTACTTTCAAAATTTTATCCAGATTTATTAAGATATTACCAATCAGAAACATGAAGATTTGAAAATAGTGATACTCACTGCAGGGATTATTTAAATAATTTCTATTGCTATAGAAGGACATCCACATTATACCAGAAAATTTCTAACAGTCTTGTTTGTGTGAGGATTCTTAGCTCTATTCAAAATTAGAGTGCAATTATCTCTTTTAAAGGAAAGGATTTAATCAATATTTGTTTAGGTAAAGGGTCTACCTCCTGCCTTCAAACCATATTCTATACTCTAGTAAAGCACCATGACAATACATGTATCTCTAATAAGAAACCTGAGAGCAATATTTGGCTTTGAGGCTAAGCTCACAATCACACTGCTTAAAGCTGTTTCTTTCACAGTAACCTGGACCTTGTGTCTATACAGCAGTTGATTCTGGTCCCACTCATATCCTTACAGCCCTATTTTTCTCTTATTCAGGTGTCCCCCCCCCCGCCTCACCGCCATTCCATGCACCACAAGTAGTACAAGAGGTGTGCACACAAGCACCAGCACTAACTTTCAGAAAATGAAAAGCAGTGCAGCATAAGAACATTGAGGAGTATTTGAGGGTACAAGGTTTGCCAGAACTGTGTCACAGAAGTGGAGGGAGTGAAGCCTGGGGCAATCTTGTCTACACTGCCTTCTGGGAGTGTGAGTTTAAGTGAAACACCATGCAGGTTGTCCTGTATGACAAAGCAGTAACAAAAGAACTAATTGTAGATGCCCACAGAACCAGAAAATATGTTAAGACAAATACTGTGAACAATCAGGGTCTGACTTGATCCCTGACATGCTTAGCACCGTTTACATACGTTACAGTAATATGTGCTACCAAGACAGAAGACTATGGTAATATTTGGGTAAATGTGTGTAATGATTTCTCACTGGAATCCTATTATTTTATTACCAGAAACCACCTGGAACATTGTTACATGGTTGATTAAACACAGTCTTAAACTCCATTTCTAAACAAGTTCTTTGTCTTATCATCACCTGTATCAGATGCTCAGCTATTTACTTTGTAAGTAAGTACACACCGAATTAAGAGGAAGCCAAAATACCTTTGTGACTAAAACTGCTCATGTTTCAAAGATAATATGGCTTGTTTCCTACCTATCATACTTGGCACTGATTTTTGATTGCAACTGTGTCCTCCTGTTTCCTCTATCTAAAAGCTCTTTCTTCTGTTGTCTGAGCTCATTGTCTCTCTGTTCCAGATGTTTCCGTCTCTCAGACAGTGTAGACAAACGCATATCCAACGACTTTAACTTGTTATTGATGTCCTGAAATAAAAGAACACACACCATTAGCGTTCTCACTACAAACATACCATACTAACACATACAAGTAGGTTATGCCTATTGCAAAATAAAGAGGGTAGTAGTTCACATCATACACAGCTCAGAAATAAATTCCTAATAAATTCCTACCTTTTGTTGGTTTTCCAATCGTCTTCTTTCATCTATATCCACCGAACCTGTGAGAAACTCTGCCTCCCTCAGGGATGTGTTAATAGAGAGGGTTAGGTTTGTATAAGCAGATACTTTAATAATGTATTTTTCCTCTGCTGTGTACATTTGCTTAAGCTTGGTTTCTTTTATGACCTAAAAAACACACACCAATATTAATCTGACAAAAGTGTCACTTAAGGCAATGCTTTTCAGAACAAAGAATAAACAAGGTAAAATCCACAGTAAAGACCTTCAGCTTATGCAAGACTCTGACTTGTTAACAAGCCTTTGCAAACAGATGATGCTAACTTTAATGCACTGCTATACTTGTAATTCAGACCAGTGAGCAAAGAACTATTAAGATACTGTCAGAGTATGTTAACATAAGCAATTAAAGAGGTTCTGATTATTCCTATATTACAGCTAGACACTGGAAAAACCTGTTAATATTTGTACTGCACCATGAACAAGGATTGTACTGCTGTAGATGCATAATATACAAATGTAGCCTGTGTACCAGAGAGCCAAAACACATTTAAGAAATTAATAGATGAAACCATAAAGATGAGGTGTAATGCATGAACTTTAGTGAAGTAAATGTATCTGTATGGAAAAAAAGACGTATAAAAATACTAGCGTTACTATTTTTAAATGACTCATGTCAAAAAAAATATTATAAATAACCAAAGATTTACCATAACACAAGGTAGTACAGTACTTCAAAAGGATATAAAGTGTACAGTAAAGCAGGAACAGATATAAGTCTCCAGAGAACAATGTAAATTTGACTAAAGATTTTTTCAGTTTATATACACAGCAATATTATGTAGATTTGGTTCCTGGACACTGAAAACAGGCTTATGTTGCTTTATAGCTCAGACTGTGGTTGATCACATTTCCATCTTAGTGGTTTTTCCACATGCTCAGCTCTATGAATCAGTTCTCCCTTTAAACTTTCTCTGGCATGTGTGAAACAAAATGTTGCAAACAACGCATTTTTCAATCAAAAATAGTAAAAAAAAAAATAATTTATACGACTGAACTGAGAAAGTGTCATGTGTAACACATTCAGAATAGTGGCTCATCTTTGCCCCTAGATCAGGGATTTTTTCACTTGCTTCCTACAGACCTCTGGAAAGGATGGAGTATCTAAGGCGTAGTAACGACTGGTTTACAAAATGTAACTCAAAGATCTATTATATAGTTAATCTGCTTCATCAGGTGATAAACATGGAGTAATGGAAGAATTGCAGTTTAAAAGTCAAAAATGCTCAGAAAAAAAATTAAGAGCTTTTCATCTAGGACTCCTTCCACTTTTACTTTCCTCTTAGAAATCTCTCATCCTTAGAGCCTCAGAAACATAAGACAGGAAGGAGCAACAGCTACCCCAATAAAACAGGAACTGCTCTCTATTTGCAGAGCCTGTTCCCCCAGTTTTTAAAAAAAGCAACTCTTCTTTTCAGAGAGACCAAAGCAGTCTTTTGAAACCAAAGAAGAGTTCATTCTCTTGTACAAGACAGACAACAGATGTCCACCAAAGACAGAAGAGTGAATAAAGATTTAAACTGAAAACTGTCAGGTGTGTTAGCCATTAAAAGCCAGCAATGCTTAGCTTGCAAGAACCCATGAAAGACTAAGGTAGGGAGATTATTCCTAGTGGGAGCTCTTAGTCTATTTCTAAGAATCCAAAAGGTTTATATATGATTTACCACATCAATTCTGATTGAAGCTATACAACTGTATTTGCCCGAAACCGAACACCTTAACATATTTTTTTAAAAAATAGCAGCTTCTAATTGTTGCTTTAAACACGACAGGTCAACATTGTCATGTATTGTTAACTGTTGATTAAAATTTTGCCCAGAATATCTTAGGCACCTGAAGTAACAGTTATTATAAAACAACTTCATAAAACTGACCTGAAACAGTATGCAGGTGAAAGATATATTTAACTTCTGTGAAGTACTGCATTAGATTGACTGGATTTGTTAAAACATCTTGCAATATGTTTGTGTACAATGTTCTCAGTTCTAAAGGCCAAATAAAAGGCTAAAGCAATTTTTTGTTTTCTCCACATTAACTTGCCAAAGAATTTCTGAAATAAAACTCTAGATCACAGGTGTGTTTGTGCTATGCAGGACATCTCACCCTTTCAATCATGTTTCTGGTCTTCTCTGTTCCCACAGGGACATCATGAACATGGTACTGGGAGCAAAGATAACTCATCACAAGACGAGGAGCATCAAATAACTCTCGTAAATATGAGAAAAATCCATATTGGCTGAAAAAGGAGTAAAAAAAAAAAAAAAACAACCATGCATGAGAAACAGAATTTTGCTGATAAGCAAGCTCAAGTTACTGAAAGGTCAGAAAGCACTCCTGCTAAGCCAGAATTGAATTGGGGAAAACTTGATTTGAATAGAAAATTCTAACATATAGCAACAACATCAAAATACTGTATTTAAAACCATTTCCCACTGACATAATCTGATACATACTGTAATTCTTCAATAGGTCTCGAAGGTAAGCTTTTAGCACATGATTCAGCAGGCGAGCATACAGCATTCACTCTTAGTTTCTGATGATCACGCATCTAAATATAGATTACATTAGATTATTTAGTAAAAAAAAACCCAAAACAGAAAAATTCACTACATAAAAATCAAGTATTTGTTCTTGATTCACAGAATTTGAATTATTTTACACTGACAACCTCTGGAAGAACACACAAATATCCACTCTGGCTCAGGCATGACTCAGTTCTCTAAAAGTCAGGTTCAGTTAATGTCTATCCGTTTAAATACCATGCATTAGAGAAAACAAAGCAATCAAAGAAATCCAGAGCTAGGTGCTCAATTGAAATAGCCAAGCTGGATGTAATAAGGAAAGCCCCTCTTCCAGGCTTTATGGCCATTTTGCACAGATAATGGCAGACCACTGGCTAGAGAGGCTCTGAAAAGTCTGATCCTAACAGGACAGAAAAGATTGAGGATACAAATGAAACATCCGTTTAGCTGGTTAAAGCAGCTTTGCACTAGGTTTCACAACCATGGAGACAAGACAAGCCCTCAGAACCTCAGATATCACCACTCCTGTTCACATATATGAAAATGACTAGCTTCTGTGAAGGGCAGATAGGTCTTCAAACATTGCAGGACAGCTTCTCATTAATCACACTACTCCGTGGACAGTAGTGGGAAGCATGACAGTTATTGCCATATCTTGTGGCTTTTTTCTCCTGCACCATCTGTCTGGCTCTCAAAGCAAACAACCTCCTTATCGCTCCAGGAAACAGCAGTATTAAGAAAGTATAAGCCTGATTTCTGCTTGGACCATTGTCTTCTAACAAAAGATGTCCTCTCGCCTCTTTAGTCAGGAGGCATTGGAAAAACACAGTACTAAATTTGTAGCTTCATGTTCTTGTCATTTTCTTATACACAGTTTCTTCTCCTTAGTGATTACTGCCTTGCCAAGGAACACGAAACATTTCTCGGAAAAATATTCCTGCATCCCTCCAGTTGGTCTAGGCTTTAAAAATAAAAAGAATATCTTACTCCAGAAAAACACGCAAGAAAAACCTTTGAATACCTTATATTACCAATTGCACCGATCTTGCCAATCAAAACTTAATAAATACAGACTTACTTGGTAGACTCCAAAGTTTAGGGCTCCTACATCAGTACTTAGATCAATTTTAACATTGGTGCCTACTTGCCTGCATAAGAAACATTTCCATATCTTCTTGACTCTCAAAAACGAAAGCCCTCATGTCATTGGACGATACGTGATTTTCAACATACTTAGCATGTCTACTGTCTTTCATATTGATCTGATAGTGAAAGGTAATGAGAAAGTCATTTAATACAACTCGACTTAACACCTCCCCCAAAACATTTTAAGCAGCCACATGATATCCAAGCATACATGTAATGAAAACAAAGACAAGTTTAAATGTCTTTAAAGACATATTCCCTGTCATTTTGCAACTAATTCCCTTGGGAAGAAACCTACAGTAACTCACATGTCATTGTGTTTAGTTTTTAGCCATCCATATCTTTTCCCAGCATTCATGGAGCTATCACCATCTCCACCACACCACATCCCCCACTTCTGCTCCATCCTAACTTAACAATTGAAACCACCACCATCTCATGTCTAGTGGCTTTGCTTCAGTACTAAAGGTATATCACTGTTTAGAAGCAGTTAACCAAAGGAATCAAAACCACAAAATGCCACACTCCACAAATTATTCATAAGAGTTCCCTTTGATTTGGACACAGTGAACACCACCAAATACAGAATTGTGAAGCCCTCGAAAGACAGAGATTCACAGATTGATTGAATTCTTAGAATTTTTTTTAAAAAAATTTAAAACCCATGTTTAAGATCAATGACGCTTTTTGTACTTGAATGAAATGTTAATGTTAGAACTCTTCAGTAACTCTCACTAGTAATTAGACATTATGTCACTGTACATGACATCCAAAGGCAAAATTACACAGAACTACATCATTTAATAATCTCAAGTTAGCCAAAGGTTGGGTACACTTACCAGTAATTTTAAAGCTAGAATTTAGATAAAAAAAAAAAAAAAAAAAATCAGACATTAATGAATGTTAGAGAGGTTAATAAGGCCTTAACAAAGGCATATTTTAAAGGAATTTGTAAAATTAACTTGATATGGTCTTCCAGGAAGAATTGGAAGCTCTGGTAATAACAGGAAATACTTGGTATTTTATAATCAAACAAAAGCAATTTTGAACAGTTCTAGACCATGCACAAAGCGTAAGAATTAGTATACAAATATTCAACATTCAACTGATTTAAATTGTACCATTACATTAAAATAAGCTTGTAATTCTGAAAAGGAACAGGAGAGGTAGACTGGAGTTCTTCATCCTCTTCACATTACATGGAGAACATACTGCAAGAGGCTGGGATTATAGTGAAGGAATGCACCAGAAAACCAATGGTCTCTGAAAATTCAGCCCTGCTATTCCTAGCTAGTACAGTGTCCGTCAAACCAATATACAAAACAAAACAGGGATAGATTAAGTATTTGTGTGTGTGTAGCTAGCTGTGCAAAGCCAACCACAAATACACCTGGGGATCACAATGACATGTAACAGTTGATGAGCAGGTTGAGCTACAAGGGGAGGTATTCAATTGTAACTGCCACTGCTTTTTTAAGCAGCCATTAAGAACTACTTAAGTCTAAGTAACTGAATGGATCTTGGAGGAAATTTGCAATAGGCTGTTCCCTGAGGAGGAAAGGGGAAGGAACCACCTCATCTTATTCAATGTTAAATATTACTACATTGCTTATGGAATTAAAATTACATGTAGTTCACAATACTAGTACATCCTGTCTGTAACTGGCAGCTCATTTCAAGATGTGTCTTTAAAGTCTTAAAGTCATTCTTGAAGTTTTGCAAGGCATAAATAAACTAAATATTAACTGGTTAGAGTGATACGCAAGTAAATTTTCTTACCTCAAGCATTATGGGTTCACAAACTTCTTTTTTAAACTTGTCTTTGTTCTGTCTTAGCCACATAAGAGCAGAGTGTGTATCTTCAAATCTTGCCTTAAGATTGTCTTCCTTCATATTCATTATATTATTAAGTTGTTCAAGGCGGTCAGTTATTCCTGAATTTAAAGCAGTTTCTTAAACAGAGTGCACAGCAAGTCCACATTATAACTAGCATTTACCAATATTTATTGACTATGCTATTCCAGCAGTAAGATTGTTAGGAGATGATAAGAACTGAGTTTCCACAATCAAGATGCTGCCTATTCTGAAACTATTAAAGCTCAAAATGTAAAATAAAATTAAGACAATGTGGAAATACAATGGAAGACTTGTGAGGATTGTAAATATGCTCAAGTGACCTATAGCTGGGGTGTCAAAAACATATCATAGTAATTGTTCAGCTTTGTGTGTTTGACATCTAGAACAACTGTGTTTACGTAACACAGTCAGAGGCACCTTATAAAACTGCCTTGAGATTCCTGCCCTGCTACTGGAAAGATCAAAGCACAGTGGAAAACTATGTCTGAGAAAACCACTGATAAATACAGGCAAAAGCAGCAGGTTTGAGATACTTTTTCTTCTCTTTCTGGCTAGCAAGTACCTAGCTCCATGGTGCCTGTGTTCCTGCTTACATGCCTCTGTGCAGGTGCTGTTGCAGCGATCCCCTGGGTCATGAGGTAGTAAGCATAAATTTACTAATTTACTCTTCGCATCTCATCCATGGTTTTGTGGTTGCTCCTGCATCCTGCATCTGTCAACTCAGACACCTACTCAAAGGATAACAAAATGTGGTAGTGCAGTAAAGACACCGGAATTTAGTTCTAAATATATATTTTCGTAACTTCTACCTCTGCATTTAAAATCAAAAATGACCCAAGAGGAAAGAGGTAGTGGGACTAGCAACTCTGAGTGTTACTGCATGGTTGCAGAAAACAAACTGTGTGACTATATTGTATGCAAAAGCATTTTCTATTCAGGAGAAACAGAGATCAAATACTTTCTGTGCTTCTCAAGGTAAAATATATAGTGTCACCTTCCCTAGGTCACTTGGTCTCTCTATACCTCAGTTTCTTCTTGGATTCTATGACAAATTAAGACAGACAGGCACTTGCAAGTGTACTACACTCACTGAGGAACATATACAACACCTGCTACCTATGAAACTATAATTTTAGAATTTTGTTTATTTGAAAGAACTAATTGTAAATCCTGGGCTAGTGTAAAGGAACTTACTGTAATCAAGGTTAGGCTCAAGTTCATTTAGAAAGGACAAGAGCAGCCTCAGTAGCTAATATGTTGCCAAAGAAGTAATTTTAAACACTGCATCTTCAAAGCAAACTGCTTTTGCTTCAGGTTTGGTTTTTTTGTATTCTGCTAACAGTACATACCTTCATTTAATAACAGAAAAAAATTAAACTGGCAAAGCAGTCTCCTTACCCAGAGATAAGAGCAAAATAATTTTTTTGAACAATAGTTTTAGGGTCAATTGCCACTTTTGGATCTTGTTGTTCTATTTTGAAAGTGGCTTCTGTTACTTTTAATAAAACTGATAACAGATGACTGCTATACATGTAAGATACAACTATGAGGCTTGAGGTAAACATCTCAAATTATTTCACTACAGCAGGACAACAAATAGATTCTGTATGAGCAGTCATAAAAAGCCCAAATCAACAAACAAAACCACAAATAACTTACTTTGCTTTTCCCTCTCTTGGTTCATTTTCCCTGCTGTTAGGTCACTGATACCACTATGAATATTTGCCCTTTTGTCTTGTAATTTTTTCAGCTCATTATTAATAGCATCAGTTTGTGGCTGAAGATCCACAGAGACTGCCATTGCACTGAGCTCTTTCTTCCAGTCCTTTATAATCTCGTGAGTGTTGTGGATTTTCCTCTGTCTGTCCATTTCTTCATCTTTTTTCAATTTCAAAGCTTGATTAATTTCTTCAATCTGAAAATGTTGAGCATTTCTAACATTAAAGGAGTTTAGTATACAAAACCTATGACAAACAAGTAGGATATGTGTGCAACTGACATGAAATGCTAATGTTACCATTCACTGAAACTGTTAAAGAGTCTTGTCATTGTTCCAACAGACCTATGACTGTGGAAGAACTGACAAGATTTAGTTAAGATTTAGGAACATTTAAGCAAAAATACAATCAAGACTTTAAATCAAATTTTGAAGTTCCTTTATTTTTACAAAAGCTGAAGCTTAAAGCTCAAGATCTTCCTTAACACATCTGAAAGTTAGTCTAAGATTGAACAAAACCTATAGCACAACTGACTGCACCCTCATACATTTAATTTATACATTTCTTGACCAAGTGTTTAGATGAAATCCTGTAACTGTTCTACAACATCTCTTTGTATTTTCTTTTTAAAAAATGCTGAGCATACACATTTAACAGAAGTAATAACCCTAGCCTCTCACACAGAATATTTGAGTGCATGTTTAATGCTGAGTGCATTACTGTACCATATAGGCTGTAGCTTTTCAAGGAAAACCTGTAATATATAGTATATATACACACGCTGTTTATTCCTAAGTTTGTTGCATCAAGGTAACCATTTTATATAGGATGCACCTGTCCCTTAGTAATACCTGTCTGATTAATAACCGTTTTAAAGATTCACTGTGTACTGGAGAGTGGTGTACAATCACTTGCTGCCTCTTCAGAGGCTTCCCTCTCCACTAACAAAAGAGCAGACAAAAAAACCCTGTATCTGTGTTTTACTGCATAATTTAAGTAGCATTCCACCTGAATGCAGCATATGCTATAGATAGTACTGAACTAATACATCAGCAAAGAAACACCAAGTCATAAATAACAAGTTTCTTACTTGTTTATCTTTCATCTCCAAAGCATCTTGCTTCTGTTTACATTTTTGAGAAATGTCTTTGATTTCATCAGCCTGTGTACAGTAAGATATTTAAATTAGGTAGCCATAAACTCAGTTATATTTGTAAAAAGAAGTTGTATTTTCAAGAACATTCTGTATATGCATAACTAAACATTTATTCCGCATTTTATTACTTAAAAAGTTGTACTTGACAGTTTCTTATTATTCTTTCTTGTATCTGTAACATGTAAGAACCAAATAATGACATATAAACTATTCACAACCCTTCAGCTACAGATCTGCAAATTCAGGCATGACAGATAGGGAAAGTCTCCTAATCTAATCTGAAATTAATATAACTCCACCCCTTGATTTCAATAAAAATGTTACATTGAGATGCCTGCACTTCTGCAACGTTCTTGACTCTTTTTCCAAACCAATTTTACCACAAGGAAAGCTTATATTTAACACTCAGAAGGGCATAAGTTTCTAGGCACAGGGCAGCCAAAACAGAATTTGTCAACGCCATCCCACCTCTGAAGTGCACTGTGCCCAAGCTATATCCTACACAGCTGAGCCTGACAACTTGTTGGCCCATGTATAGGAACACCCTTGCCTCTACTATTTCTCTATCCTTCTCAGCTTCTATAGAGTTGTATAATAATGTAAATCACAAGGGACTTCTGGGCATTGCCCAGTCCAATCCTTGTTCAAAGATCTTACTAGGTCAGGTTGCCCAGGCACTTGTACAGCTGAATCCTGAACACAATGGAAGCATACTATGTTTCTCTACAAACTTAATTCCTTCTTCTCTGAACCCTTAAGACTGAGAAGAGTGCAAGCAGAATACTGGAACACTGCAAAAGGATGGAAAGACTGTAAGTAAATTCCAGAGCAAGCACAGAAACAAACACAACAGTCTTGCTGGAAGAAACGTCTTTTTACAAACCAAGTCACACTGAAAGTGCTAAAATGCATCAAGAACTGAGAAAATAAAACTATACAGAATCTCTTCTCTCTCACAACCTGAAATATGCACAGAAGATTAAGAACCTGACTCCACAGCTGATTGCACAGCTGATTGACGGCAACATGGAACAATATATCTTGATCTTAAAGCTGACTGCTATGCATTACTGATTCTGTGATGCACTCTCCAAAGACCTCTGGCAGGCACTCTGAGGAGGAAGTTCTCTCCCAGGAAACTAATGCAAAATATTGACAAAACAATTCTGAAAGTTCTCAAAATCAGGACACTAGTAGAGAACTGGAATTACATTTTGCAATTATTATTATACTTTCAGTTAACATATATTTATATATACACCTCTCTTACAGAGCAGATTAACAACTGTAATTGTCTTTATGGCTTTCATAAATTTCCACACATACACAACCACAACACACCACATTATACTGTCAAATATTGCTAAAAAATTGCACTGAATGGTCCACTCTGTTCAAATGCCTCTGAAGACACTAACAGAAAAAAATCTAGGCTTCTCTCTCACAATTTTATCAACCTCTTCCTACAAAATGGACTGATTTCTTTCTCTCAGAATCTACACTTCCTACACACCCAAAGAACAAAATTTTACTAGGAATTCTTAGTATAGGCAAATTCTTAAAAGTGTATTAACAGACACAAGAGAAAATATTCATGCAGTGTCTTGATGCATTAATTTCTTCCCAAATTTAGCTCCTCCTTTATTTTCAATCCTTCCACACAGAACCTGTAGCACCATGCCTGGCTTTTTGCCAACAAAGTGCAAACAAAATACAATGAGGAGGCGATTGTCTCTGCTCTCAAGATAATCCTCAAACCAAGAGCAAGATCTCAAGTAGCAGTCAGGATTACAGTTATTTGATAACAGATATAAGTATGGACCAAAGGGCCTGAGGACAACTATGTTCACTATAGGTCAATGTCCCTGAAATGGAGAGAATTTAAAATGCTGAACTGCCTTCCCCTAATGCCAAACGGAAATTTAGCTTGGAAAAAACCCACACTTTTGGGCCAAAAATAGTTACACTTCCTTTTTAATAAAATCGTTCATTAATCAATTCCTGATGGCTTACAGCATAATTACCTGTGAAATGCCCACCAAATGCTTGCCTCTACAAAGATAAAATTGTTACAATAAATTCAAGCAGTATCTACAAAAAAGTGAAGAACTAATGAAGAAAGAGCAATTTAAGTAATTTTAAGGTAAGGTACTTGAAAGCATTGAGGTTTTTGCCTTAAGTCAAAACTATCTCCTGACAGTGCAAGCAGCACTGATTCTCCTTTAAAAGAACTTCATTTTCACAGCCCAGCTAAGAAGGTATATGGGAGAGAAACTAATTTCAGTACTCAAAAAAGAGCTACTTTCACAAAAGTTCAAAAAGTAGCAATACACCTCTAACATCTTGTTAACTTGCCTGATGTCATAAAAATTGTTCATGTCATAACCAGGTATATAATATATTCCCTTAAGCCTTTTTCCGTCATAATGGACTCTATGGGGGCATCTTCAAGATTTAATACTCATTCAAATTAGACTCAGATATAAAATTTAACATCAGAACAAAACTCAGCTTTGGAAATGTCATCTTATAATATTACATACAACAAAGTATCACCTATACATTATAATAAAAATAATGGCAAATAATCACTGGAAAGCAATATTAGAATATCTCAGTCAGTCTTCTGTAAACTATTTATTTCAAAAGTAGCATCTTTCCTTCTTCCCACCTTTTTGCCTTTTGGAGTACTGCAGAACAAAATGCACCCAATTCACTCTCTGAGCTCAAATTAAACATCACTTTGGCATATAATTAGCCTTGTGAACATTTAGAATGTAAAAGCCTTACTCCACAAGTTTAGCTTGAGCAGATAAATATGTTCATTTAAGAGTATACGTCAATCAGCTATTACCTTCCCCCAATTCTTCTTTCACAGCTCTGTAGTAAATAGCCTATGCTGAGCATGCTCCCAGCAAGTTAAAACTAAAATGCTCACTATTTTGTCCTAGGTTCTCATAAAGAGTATAACTCATATCAACAGAGGATAACTTTTATATGAATATAGTCCAATATATCTAAGAATCGTGGTAGCAGTGGTTCAGTAGAATTCTTTCTTGTTTGAAAAAATATTTTAGTGTAACATTAATTAAAATGAAAGATGAGTGAAAACTAACAGGATAATACCAAGCAGTAAAAACAAAGCTTAGCACTTCAGAAGCATGAAGGCCCTTACTGCAATATGAAGATTAATTTCAAGCTTCCAGCTGTTAACTTTCCTCTAAAGTAGTACACTTACTCTTTAATAACAACAAAACCCCATATAATAAACAAAACTCCAACCACGTACAAAAAAGTCCCCTTCAATAAAACTGCAACATTTTTAAACATTTAAGTATTTTGAATCACAGTATAATAAACTTGCAGTACAGTGGAGCACAAACTACAAAGCATACATTTAGCAAAGAGCTTTCTCATTACTACTACTGCTACTAATGTACTTGGGTAAGTAGTATTGCCTGGTACAGTCTACATCACAACACAACCAGACATTGTGTGAACAACAATCTATGGGTTTTTTTTTATCTGGTCTTTCTGGTTTGTTTTAGGATTTGGTACTTTGGTTTTGTTGGTAGTTTTTTGGTGGGAGAGTGTGTTTTCTTGGTTTCTCTAAAGAAAGCGCATGAACAATGTATTAGCTCACAGTGCTTTAAATGCCACTGAAGTTTCAGACCCTGATTCTACAAGATACTTCATGACAGCAGGCCTCCACATGTCTCCACACAAAGTCCTTTCATCTGTTCAGTTGCCTTCAAACAGAACTACACTGCAGAAAATAGTCTCATGTTATCATTTAATTTTGGTTATCCATTAAAATCTGTGCAGCCTATGCATACAGTACTATTCTGCAGCCTGAATAGTATATGATAGTTAAAATCCTGCAGAGAATTATTTTCCTGTTTTTCATAAGAAACAGTAATTTTCAATATCCCCAGAGAGAGCAGCTACTCAAAAACCAGTAAACTGTACAGTAAACTGTAAGACTTAGGTAGCTTTACCATTAAATTCTCTTATGCATAAAAGTAACCACAACTGATGGACGATAACAAAAAATTATATCCTACTTATGGAATTAGGTTAAATATCAGAGGAATGCTTTCAGGCCAGAAAAGTTGTAATTTAGCTTAAATTAACACCCAAACTGGCTACGTTTTAAGAAGATAAACAGAGCATCCACAAATCCAAACTACAGAACAGATGAAAACAGGCAACTAATTCAATAGAAGTATCTAATTTAGGGATACTGTAACATTATATCCAAGATTTTGAAGGTTCCATGAAGAGAATTACAAATTTGCATGGTCTTATAATACCAAGAGTGTAGACTTTCAGAAGTGGTACTGAAGTTTTACTGAGAAACGTATTTCTTGAGTTTTACTGCTTAATGAAAACAGACATGAGAAGGCAGAGCACCAAGGCCATGAGTATTTCAGAAATTTTCTTCTGAAACACATCATTATGTCACTCTAGAAAGAAAGAGGTTATTGCTTTACACTTTACAAAGCTTAACACCGAACACCTGACATATTACATAAGCTGAGAACTTAAAATACCTACCTTATGTTTGATTTTCATATTCAGACTCTTAAAATATTCTTCAGTTTCTTGGATTTTTTTTGTCATTGGGGACTGCATTCCTTTCAGATTCTTCAGTTCTTCCTTGGCTTGGTCTCTTCTTTTTTTCACTTCCTCATGCTGCTGACGAACAGTTTCGTATTCCTTGGAGGGGTTGAAAGTAAAATAATTAGACTTTTGTCTTCTATTCCAGTATTCTACACTGCTCCAACATTTTATTTAATTGTAAATGAGTTTTAGGAAGAAAAATCTTACTCAGAAGCTAGTATTAGAACAATTACTTAAGTAATCATCCTGTTACTAGTCACCATGTCTAGTAGATGTAGGGACCATTCATTCCCCAGTAAACAAACCCACACATTTAATGGTTCTTAAATAATATGCAATTCAAGTAACAGAAGAAATGACCAATTTCTCTGCAATTAACTTGCCTGCAATGAACTTGCCTCTAAGTCAATCTGGGATCAGTGTAGAAAAAGTAATTCTTTAGCCCCTTCTGTCCATAGTTTGAGCACTACTTAGGCACAAGTCCTCAAGCTAAAGAGCTAATAACTACAGAAAACTTCAGGAGAAAGAAAAGGAAGGAGCTGGACAGATCTGAGCCAGTAATAGACATAGTTCACTGGAAGTGAAGCAGTGAGAGAGAACAGAACTTTTCAAAATAAACAAAACCACCATACACCACATATCTAGGGAGTTTAACTGGAGATGCATTCCTGAGAAGAAATAGGTGGTAAGCACTGTGGTGACCAAGAACCTTCTCTTCAAGAAGGTGGGAATTTTGGGGAGAAAGTAGTTTAGGCTAAAGGAGTCATTACTAGTGAATTTTTTTTGTTACACTCTCTGGAGAAAAAAAAAACAAAAAAGCCCCAAAACACCAAAACAAAACCCAACCAAAATCCACCCAGAACAAACAAACCAACCAACACCAAACAACAACAACAACAACAAAAAAAGATGATGTTCAATGATCTTTAAGGGTTCAGCAGCAAAAATAGAGGGCCAGAGGGAGGAAGAGTAGATACATGTACATGGAAGCGTAGAGGAAAGGAAAGCCATTGGATTTGGCAGGCACTAAGGAAAGCCCCTGGTTTAGAGCATATGCCTGGATTACTCTAATTTTTGGAGCATTAAAAAAAATAAAGATAGCCTGCAAGATCTATCTGTAACAGCTAACTATACCACTTTTTCCTAGTTAGTTATTTAATTACTTCACTCATAAACACACACAATCACAAATAAATCAACTTAGGCTACTAAATCCAGATTATTTCTTCACGGTATCTTCCTCATAAAGCCAAAAGGTATTTGAAGAAACCTGCTGTAATTCCATGTGAAGTACTATCAGTAGCCACCATTACAAAGTTAGAGAGGTAAATACTTCTACTTAGCTGATAGAATAAGCTTAAAATTTAGCTCTGCTCTAAATAAGGTATTGTATTTCAAGGTTAAAGCAAACACACAAACATATTAATTACAACTTCTTCAGATACAAAGTAGAGTCAAGTTTTCCTAGAAATTGTCATGACATGGTTTTTATACAGCAAATCCCTTTAACACTTTAAGAAAACCTGTCCTTCACTAGAACTCTATTTTGGTAACCTTTAAACAAATAACCTTGATGCCTGTAATTATGCACCTAGCTAAAGATCTGCAGAACTTCCAAAAGGACTGCAGTCCTTCTAAAAGGCATTTGCACCTAAACTACATAATAGAGCTTTTCTAGACTGTGACTGGAAGAAGGGGAAGAGAACAATGGACTTGGTTTGGTCAAAACACAATTTCAGAATTATGTGTTTTCATGGCATTTATAGCAGGAGAACAGCACCTTCTGCTGATATACTACCTTAAAACAGTATACTTTATGGTATACCATACTACCTTAAGCTTGGAGGGGTTAGAAACTTCTGTTCTTTAAGACACTACCAAAAAAAACCCAAAAAACCCAACAGCTATCCATGTCAAAAAAAACCCTGTAGCTCCTTAAATGTGCTCACTGACTGTAGATGACAACAAACTCATGGAAGTTCCATTAAGTTACACACAAGAACATAAAATGTCCCCTAAATCCCTGAGTTCAATTCTTTAAGGCTGTACTCCTAGGGTCCATTCTATGGAATTTAAAGCAGATGCTCAAAAGCCTATTAAGATATAGTCACATATAAAAATGGTGTAGAATTCTCCACATACAGAAGTGGCTGGCACTAACTAGAAAAAACACTTGACTACAAAAGTGTTTCTCAGGTGAAGAGCAGTGGAGTTTTCAGAATAAAAATGCAGTTCTACAGTGGTCAAACAGTAAAACAAGTTCATCACTAAACTTCCTCTTTTCCACTAGGATCAAGAGACAATCTAACATCTTATTTCAACTGATCTGTTTTCATCAATGTCTTCTCCATTACATAACATACTCAGTGTTCATACATCTGCCTCCTGACTGATTTGGAGGGTCTTCTAGTTATATTGTTTTGTTACAAAGGCAATTCTAAACAGCTGGTATGTTTGGTCTACAAGTAGAAGCCTACCTTTTGGGGATGGTGGGAGAGAGGGAGATCCACAGAAGGAAGAATAAACTCCTGTACTACTCTCAACTTTGGTGAGCCCAATTTTAAGATATCAAAAACATTTATTCTTAGGAATAATAGTGCTAGGTCAGATGACAAAGAAATATGACCTTGTAAGAGAATGTGTTTCTTCTTTTAGAGAGAGCTTGATGTTGCAATATAGAATACCAAGAGGTCTATCAGAAGGATTTGACAAAGCACAAAATAGCAACAATCTTGTACAGTGAAGATAACAATGTAATGTGAATGGAATTTTGTTGAAGCCTACAGGTCAAATACCTTCTACCTAGTAAAACAATTACGTTGATGACCCTTAGTTTCAACTGTAGACTCTGTTTAACAATCTGGTACACACTACTGATTCTGTACCACAAATCTTCACTGAAACACACTGTTGTTTCTATGGATTCAGTGGACAAAAAATTATATTTCTCTCAAGTGAGAAAGCATTTAACAGTTTCAGCAACACAATTTAAATACTCTCACCAAGAGTATATAATAGTCTCAGCAACATGAACTGTCTGAAAGACAGCAGTGAAAGAGTAAGGTGTGACAAAGTCTGTTTAAATTTGCTTAAGAAACATGCAACTAACAGAGATGTTCTCAAAATTATGGAGGACAATTTAACTGAGAGCAGGTAGGATTCTTAGGTTGCTCTCCTGCTAGCTTTCAGTGTTCTGTATCTACAAGTATCTTACAGTAGAGAACAATCTGTATCAGTCTAGATTATGCAAGACCTTCATCTCTCCTAATAAAATAACTAACTCTTCTTTTGAACTAAGCCAAGGTAATGCATATGTAGCAGGAAAAAAATGCATCATTCAGCAAGTACAGTAAGGGCACAGAGCATACAGCTCTCCTTCACACCAATCACCATCCATTTCAACTGCTGCTCCCATATCTCTCTGTGCTGTTAGCACAGAGGTGTGAAAGCAGTGAAGGTACATCCCCTGAATCCAGTTGCTCTTCAAGATATGAGGGACAAAAGTGTGAGGCTTTGTTATCTGTAAAACTGCAACAAAATCTTACAGAAGTTTTCTGCATCCTCCACAAATATTACATGTAACTTTTCATAAGTTCTGTATCTCTATTTCATGAATTCTATAAAGCTTGAGAACAAAGCAAGCAACATAGTGCGTCAATAAAATCCATGTCAGTTTAAACAGTTTATAATAATCTGACTGACATTCAATATTGAAATAAACTACAAAGTGCTGTTCAGAAAGACTTACTTGGCTTTATATAAATGACCTGTCCTTGATTCTAGCTCTTTTAAATTTAAAAATTTCTTTCTCCCAAATGCCAACATTTTTGAGATTGGCAACATGAATTCACCATGATTCATGTCATACACACAGCAAACCTCAATTAATAAATTAAAATGAGCAAAGGGAAAAGACAATCTGTAAAAACAACCCAAAAACTAAACAACAAAAAGAAAACAAGAAACCAAACCCATGTTCTGTTAAAAGTTACAGCTGGAAGAAGCAAGTGGAACTGGCTAGACACAGTTTAAATTAAGCTAGTTGTGTCTGGAAGGAAGAAAAGGAGCACTGCTCTTGGCCCATACTGAGGGCTTTCCTAAACGGGCAGTAACTTTAAGTTACTGCCTAAGCAACTTCTTCAGTCCAGCTACATATGGAAGCAAACCTCTGATTAAAGTTAGGCCAAGAACAGTATTTCAAGACTTGGCCTGTTTGTACGAAGCAGCTATAATGATGTTCAAGATATTCTGGTCAAACTTCTTTTAAAGAAACTTTGGGCATATTTCTAGTACTACGGTATTAGGAGAAATACTGTAAGTAAGAAAAACACTGAAAAAATAAAAACTTACCACCCAAGGCCTTTTCCTCTCAAGCATCTCAATTAAGTCTAGATGGCGTTTGTGCTCATGGAATTTCTCAATGTCTTGTTTGTAACGTTCAGTTCTCTGTATCATTTTCTCCAAAGACTGAGTTTTGTCTCTGCACAAGTTCTGTAAGAATATACATGTTCATGTTTTACAGTATCTAATTTGTGAAAACACTTTTCAGAAATAATCCACACCTCACCTGTACATTAAAGCAGAAATTTAACACTAGAGAGGACATTTTAGTACAGCTGTAATTAGAGGTGAATAACCCAACTAGAAATAGCTCTCCAGCTCTTTCAAGTTTATCACATACTTTCTGTGAAAACAAATCTAATTTTAACTTTAAAGATATCTTAATCTGAAAAAAAGTGTTTTAACTTTTTTTTTTTTACATTTTCTCAGGAATTTACTCCCTACAGCTCAAGCCTCCATTAATCTAGACATTTCTAAATCACCACAACTAGTTTTGATAAATACAAGTAGCAAAAATGCTTGTGAAAAATCTTGAAGAGATTTGTATCAGAAACATCAAGGTTGTATTTGAATGTAGTACGTATGAGCGGAAATGCATGTGTGCACACAAACACAAGAAGAAACAGCACAACAAAGGATTACAGAAATGGCCTGTATGGCCAATGACAGACACTGTTCACAAGATATCATTCTCAGCAGTAACAGCAAGGATTATTTCTGCAAAGATTACTACGCCTGCACTATGGTAAGATCACAGCACAAGTAACTGTCAGGGAAAGACCCAGCATCCTAAAACCAGGACAGCAACAAGGTTGAAGCTTACTGCATACACTCTCCCTTTCCTCTTTGTCTGTTAGTGTTCCAAACCAGGAAAAGCAGGTAGCAGCAATCTTGTCCATAAGTTACAGAAGTTGAAGTCAGCAAGATTAAAGCAAAGAACCACTGTATAACAGCTGATGACTCCTAAAAGGTGTAAAAGATCTGTCCAGAAAAGTTGTTGCCAGTCAAGAATCTCAGAGAAGTGATAATTACTTGACAACAGGCATCCCCTTGTCCTCTGTCCAGACCACTTTCCCACATGTGTCTGCATGCTTATGAAATGTGATTGTTGGAGTGAATGACTTCTGAGAAAAGATGAGCATGATTTGGTAAAATGAACTTAGTGTAGACTTTCCAAGTAAATACTACCTTTTAAATCTGTAAGATCTTACATTAAATTTTATTACGCTAATTTTCCTATAGTCACTGCTCTCTGTCTCTATAATGTGCATATTTACCTCCAGTTCTTTTTCCTTTTCTCTGAAGTTTTTCAGTTGACAGTGAAATTGGTACATTTCTGGAGGACCGATGGATTTTTCAGTGGCTTCAAGCAATTCAATCTTACTCAGTCTTGCAAATTCTCCAACTTTGTCCTACAAAATAAAAAAAGTTACAAAAATGCAGTATTAGGTATAACAGTGCAGTACACCAATACTGGATTTGAATACCACAAATTAGTTCTCAGGAACATCACCTGACTTATAGTCCTATGATGAACAGCTACACTTCAGTTAAGCATAGGATGCCCATCTCAAAGTAGCAACCAAACCCTCCTACATATGTGTAGGATTTCATACATGGTATTATTGGAGCTGTTCTGGAATGATTTAAACTTAAACCTTAGCTGTTCTTGGTTGTTTGACAGCTTTTGAGGGCAGCTGTGGAGGATATGGCTTGGTCCATTATTTTTGAATTGGCTATCACTCTTCTGAACAAGACATTTTAGCACAGACTATTAAAGGTTTAATTCCACCGTATTCTTGATATCGCTTCTCAGGTTGCTGAGGCTACACCTTCCCAGTATAAATGTTATGATGTCTTGGTTCTGGCTGAGATAGAGTTAATTTAACTTCTTCCAGCGAGAATAGTGCTGGTTTGGATTCACTATGGGATTTGGTATGAGAAGAATGCTGATAATAAAGTGATGTTTACAGCTGTTGCTAATAGATCAAGGTCTCTAACTCCCCATGTCCTGCCCATGTGCGTGTGTACAAAAAGCTGTGAGGGGGCACAGTCAGAGCTCTGGACCCAAATTAGCCAGTGGAGTATTCTGTACCATACACTACTACACTCAGTATATAAAGCAGGGATGGCCAGGAAGGAGGGGGGTTATTTCTCACTTCCAGGATTGCAACTGTAGGATCTTGGGGCTTTTTTCATGATTGCTAGCTGGGAACTAGCTGGGTATCAGTTGGTGGGTGGTGAGCAATCGCACTGACCATTACTCATTTGTAATTTCTATTATTGTTGTTGTTTTATTTTATTACGATTACTAAACTGTTTTTTTATCTCAACCTATGAGTCTCCCTTTATTGCTCCAATCTCTTCCCCACCCTCTGGGAAGGGGGAGGGTGAGCGAGAGGCTGTGTGGTGTATGGGGCCAAGTTCAAACCACAACTCAAACGTTAAGCCACATAGAAGTTAATATCAAGGCTGACAGTCAAGGGTATTGGGAAGTATTGTTGTTGTCCAAGACAGAACAGCAGCTCAAAACCAAGACTGGAGTGAAAGGTGTGCTTGCCATTGCTACAGTGGCAGAGCACAAATAAACCAAAACTTTCAACACAGTAGCATTCACTGAACTGACACATATGTACTAAAGAGAGCTGTTTTAAATACAAAAGTTATGTTGGCAGAATATGCAGAAAGTTCTACTCCAAACAAATATTATGAATATGTAAACAAACCCCAAACCCAGACTATTTGTTTCTAAAGTATTAGCTTTCTAAATTTGTGGTTTTCAGCATGTCTTCTTCTCCTTGAATAGAACAATAAACCCACGGTTGCTTACACTCTGATAAGGTTTCCTTTTACCATGAACTGGGAAGGTCTTGGGAAGGAATCTGCCATAACTTTTTTTAAGATGCAATTATGAGGCAACTTAGTTATTTGCACAGAAATACTGACATGCTTGACCATGGATTAAGACATGGAAACTGCTTGCAGTATTCTTTAATTGCCTCTCTCCTTTAGGAGCTATTTTCCATCAGGATGATTTTACTCTTACATAATTTGACCCTGAGTATCTTTAAGTTCTATGCTATACTCAAGAAACTGCTGAGCCACAGATGTTACCAAAAAGGCTCTAGCAGCAGCCTCTGTTGTAACTGTAGAATCATTTAGTAGGACTGCTTTCTGGTTTTTGGAGAAAGAAATCCAGACAACTCTTCCCCTTCACTTACCAAGTACAGGATCCAATCCTTAGGAACTGACTGGATATAAACAGAGGAAAGTGCATGCAGGAAAGTCAGGGATGAAGAACTACAGGAACCATGCAGGTAAAGGTACAGAAGCAGTGCTAGACCTCAAGACCTTATAAAAATTTCCCTACAGATCTGTTGTTTAAGAACATCCCTACAGCAGCACAGACAGGACAGAGATACCATTGCTAGTGCTGCTACTCAAAGAGCAACATGGGGAACATCAGCAGCTTTCCTTTCAGTACCCAACTGAAGCAGGTATAAAACTGTCCAATTAATGAGCCTTAAAGGTCACAGAGTTCCTCCTTTCTTTCACCAACACATTAGTATAGCTACCTCAACCCTCTCATTCTTTGTGCTGTCCCATTAAATCACTGAAGTGCTACAAAAGTTAATAAGCAACAAAACCCTCTCAAAACAAAGAACTCCATTTGCAACCACTGTCTTTCCAAATTCGTTCATACCTGAGGAAGAAACTGGCACAAATTGTCCACCTGGATATTTAAGGCTGCAATCTGCTCTTCTACTGCTTTCAGGGTTGCTGACTTTCTGTCAATAAACCATGTTGATGTGTTGTTCACTGCCTGAATCTCACGTGTGATAATGATATTGTCAGGCACCTTATACCTGATCAATAAGAAGAAACATTTTGAGAATATGCAAAGGTTACCAAGTGTCAAATTATGTTAGAGTTATGGTATTAAAAATTTTAAATATATAAATATTTACTATAAATTAACAATAGCAGCAGATTCACATTTCATGCTTTAGAAAATGTCCAGTACTCCAGTGATGAATTAATCTTACAAAGAAAACATCAATATCTGCAAATCTTAACCCATAGGAAGTTACTCATAAAAATGACATACTCATGCTGAATGTATGAACCACTTAAAAGCTGTTACAGATGTGAATAATTTATATAAAAGTGTATTTTTGTTAATGACATAGTAAATTTTAAAACTGGTATGCAGGACATGCACGCTAACACTATGTCTTTAAAGTAAAAAATATTAGTGTACAGAACTACATCAACAAGCTGTATATATACATTCCATTTGGGAATAAAAGTAGTATCATGCAGTATAAAAAAAAAATACTAATTTGTTTTCATTTTTTTTCTTTTAAAGAACAGCAAAGATGCATCAGTTGTCCACTTAGTTCTCTAGCTTAACACTTATCTTCAAAAATTTCGTCTGGTTAAGATGCATCAGTAACAAATGAGCAAGGAGATAGTCATAAACTCTTGAAATTCTGGTTGCCATTTTGATTTAGAAATTGTCTACTGCCTGTTCGGTCAGCATATAGTTAAAGATGGTGTATAAGGGCTCATAACAGTTTGGAAGCTGTGTACCTTATGAGATCAAAGTAGAAATACGTAATTCAACAGTTTCCAGTGTTTGGGTAAGTGTCCTAACAATATAAGCCTACTTTTTAAAGACTGTACAATTATCTCCTCACAAGTATCCACTACATTATTTTAATATACCAGTCTTCCTTCAAAAGGCCTACAATGCCACTGTCTATTCTTTTATCAGATTAAGAATTTCATACAACTATAGCTCTTGATTTTAGTTACAATCCAAGGGCCAGATTCAACCAAGACAGTATAGATTTATGGAACTCAAATTTTAAAATTCCTGTCAAAAAGCAATGTCCTACATCATTGCTCTCTTACCCTAGATGCTGCATTTACATATCTCCTACCAATTAGATAAAGGTCTGAATTACATTGCAACCACTAGAGTACAAATGCTAAGTCTTCATATACTCCAAGTCACTCTTCAGACTTCCAAGCAACATCAGGATGTATCTATGTTGAAAAAATGACATCACCTACCTGAAAGACATCCTACTTCCTTATGTATTGCTTAGCCAGTCTCCAAAGTATGTCTTACTTTGATCACTCCCACAAGAACAAAAGCGAACAGGGTTTTTTCAAAGATCTGTTCCAGTATATCATTTTTCCTTAACACAATTTTATTTTTATAGAATCTGATCTACATGGCCAATCATTATACAGATTAACTCAGTCTCTGAATCAGATGATTAGCAAAATGTTCTATTTAGTTCAGGCAAACAGATCAGGTTAAGGCTTATCAAAACCACCTGTGCTGTTGCAGCTTCATTTTAAAATCTCCCTCAAAAAACACCCATTTATGAATTCTATTAGGAATTCAGTCTCTCTTTAGTTGTCAGAAAAAAATCCAAACCCTAACAACTTACAAGAAGCATGTAATATTGCCCTGTAACCACAAGTTAGTGATGGAATTCTCCTTATTGTCCAAATGATTTTCAGTTGTTCTGTTTAGCAAAAGCTTACCTAAAAGACTGCATTAGCTAGAATTAGTCAGATCTACCTTTTTAAAAATAATTTTATTTCAGTATGTGATGTTTTCAGTAAGAATATAGAGGAACCACTCATACCATATACATCAATCTTCATCTATATATTCTTTGCACATCAAGACAAGGTAAAATGCTTCAGAAAGCAACATCAAGACCAGCCATCACTGTTTATTTCTTGCATGGCAATTAATTTAATTTTAGAATTTTGAAGTCTGGGTAAAAAAATAAAATCACCAGCTTAAAGACAGACAGCTGTATACCTGATTTTTTTCCACAACTTTGTTAATAACTGTTTGGGGAAATAATCTAATTAAAAACGCATGAAGATTTATAGTTTTACTACTTACAGTTCAACTTCGACTACACCTTTCAAGCAGCCCTGCTTTACAAAGAGACCAACCTACAAAATTAATTATAGAAGTCATTATTGCAAAATAGCAGTGTATTAAAATATAATCTCTTACAAAAATATGTATTTGTATAATAGAGTTGCTGTAACAGGATATTTTATTGAAAACTTACAATTAAAACCTAAAATTTATTTTGGCTGAATATTAACCAAAAATAAAGGAAGATGCTATTATCTTCCTTATCAACTAGCAACATTAGAACTTCCTCCACAGGTTAAGAATTTCCCATCAATCCAACCTCCAAAACTGAACAAATGATAATCAGCAGATCCACAGAGAGGAAAACAGTCACATGAATTTGGGGAACAAAAGCAATGCAAATGGAAGACACTGCCAAGTATCTGTACTCATAGAACTGACAATTCTAGTAATATAAAAATATATAAACATGTAAAGCCAATAAAAATACACAGTGCTGCCATGCAGTCAATTTCTATACTTTTATTTGCTCAAGACTGAGCTGCAATCAGAGAATATACACAATCATTTAGGTACCCAGAAACAATGCTCCGAAGATCTACTGAAATATATTCCATTCAACCAGAATATCCCAAGTAAGCAACTTAAAAATTTGACAGAACAAACTTCCTACTATATAAATTTCAATACATGATCTCTTGGGAGCAAAAAGTTAAAATAATAAAGCAACCCAACTTCCATTTAAATCAAAGACCAGTGCCTTCAGACTTTTAGATAAATTCTCAGATACATTATGGACATGTTACTTCTACAGAGTCAATATACCTGGAAATCTAAGTCAGACCTCTTTTTAATTTCTCCTTTAGCTGGTATTTCTGATCAAATGTTATTTATGCATGAGGTATCATTTTCCTACCTTACTGTTGAGGCTTAGCCATCTTCACATATAACCTCTACTCTACTCAGGTTCCAGTACAATTCAGATGTTTCCATTTCATAATTCAGCCAAGGCAACAAGTAAAGTAAAGTAAAGTAAAAACCCTTTTCGTAAAGGCCTGTATCTCTGGATGAGGTTATTCTACAATTTGGACACCTTTTTATAAAAATAAAGCAAATCAAGGAAGACAGTATTTTCCCCACCCCTCTGCTAGACAGGGCTCATAATGAAATTCAGATTAAAAATGAAAGTTACATAAATTCATAGCTACCTTATCAGCTCGCCCTATGAAAGAGGGTTTTCCAGCCAGTCCCAGGCAGATGGCACAAACAATGCTTGACTTTCCTGTTCCATTAGCACCTATAATCATGTTCAGATTGGGTCCTGGACGTACTTCACAGACATCGTATGTTCTGGAAAGTAAATAATTTTTAAATTTTATAAACATTGTATCACCTTAATAAAAAAAAGTACTTGCTTACAAACACATTATATTAAATACGACAGATAATTTAATCAAATCTAGACTCAATCCTCAAACACTCTTTTGTAAGAAAATCTCAGCATGAAAAAACTACAATAAACCACTGTGGAATACATTCCTGTCAAACAACTTTCTTCAAAAGAAATTATAATAAATAATGAAATCCAGTCACCAAATGACAATTTCTATTGACTATACTAGGACATCATATTATTTTACATATTAAGAAAAAAATCCCAACAAAACAGAAAGAAAATTGAGTGAATTCAGTCGAGTCTGTTATATTTAATTGCAGGTGCCTGATGCACCACTGGCACAGATTTCACTTGTCTAACCAGTACAATGTACTTGGGTCTTAAACTCTGAAAGAAGTCTGTGGAGCTCATCACACACTAGTTTTCTTCAGTTACAAGAACATAAAGCATTAGCCTGTTATCAGTGATTTTTTTTTTTAATTGTATTATAGATCTTTTGCCGTGTGCATCCAGCATGCCCATGGCAATAGCAACTACAGGAAGAGATCAAGCCCTAGCATGCAAACTGAAGACAAACCATTAATGTTGATATGATTAGTAACATGCCACATTTATTACGAACTCCACCACTGGATATTCTGTTCCCATACTGTACGAAACACACAGACAGGAACTGAGACACTAACACCAGAGAAGAAACAGACAGCAGTTAGTGACAAAACAACATAATCCATGTACCTCTGGAAGAGACTGTATTTGAACCCTCAATTCTGAGGCTAAAACTGCTACATCTGAAGCTTCACTGGTCATCTCTATCGTGAACTATGCTACTCTGAACTTTTTCAAGGCTGACACGGAGCTATGAGCATACCAGTCATAAGAAAATGGACTGAAAACTTCTACTAGTAACTACAATAGCTCCAAACTGAGCAGTATTCCTAATACAGAGACTAGAAAAAGCACATACAAAAGATAACACCAAAGATACTTTTTCCTAATGGTTTCCAAAGCCTGTCCCCGCTGCTCTATGAACATCCTCTACACTCTCCCCTCCTCCAGTGCTTGACAATCACCTAACTGTTTGAAAAAATGCGTGCAGAGGCTGACACGGACAACAGGAACCACCACCTTAGAGGAAGGAGGGCCGACACGACCACCGGCTGGGGAACGGACGCCCACGGAAGCGGCACTGCACTAGGAAACTACGGCACCCGTAACCCAAACAGCACGCCTTCTCCTCGCTCTAATCGCCTTCCAGGGGAGAAAAACCGTTTCACGCACTCCCTCTTCCAGCCCGACTCGCCTCGGTACCCAAGGCTTTATTAAGGCCCGTTGTCAACCGAGGGTGACACCCCCGCTCTGTGCAGCACGACGGAGCACGGCCCGGCCCTCGCCAGCCCACTGTTCCAGATTTGGTCCTCTGGACTTAACCACGCCGCTCTAAAATGGAGCTGGGTGCGGGACGCGCGGGAAGCCGAGGCCGCCCAAGCCAGCCACCGACCTCTGAAACGGTAGGGAGTCCGCACGCCAGCCCGCGGGCAATGGCGACAGCTCAGCCGCCACCACCTGGAAGGAGAAAGCACCCACCGCTCACTCACAGAAAGTTCTCCATGTAGATCCTGACGATGGAGCCCTCTACGAAGGAGGGGCACACCTTCGAGCTCCTCACAGGCCGCTTGCTGCTGCCCCCACACTTCCTCGGCAGCACCCCCGCCATCTTCCCCGCGCAGCCCGCTCTCAGCCCCGCTGAGAACGCCTCGCGCTCATTGACGGGCGAGAAACGGCGGGCAGATGAGGAGCGCGCTCATTGGCTAGGGGGCGGGACTAAGGCGCGGCGTAACTGTCCCCAGACTCGCATCAGGGCTCGGGCTGGAAGGGCCCCTGGGGGGCCGTGCCTTGCCGCGCCGGTGCCCGTTGTCCGGAGGAGGGCGGGGCGGTAAAGGCGGCCCGCTGGGGAAGTTGTGTTGTTGCTTTCGGTTTCAGACAACGGGGCGGTGGTGTTTTGCCCCCAGCGCGTCGTTTACCCGGCGTGCAACACGCCAGTATCCCCCCCAGGGCAGAGGTGTGTGGGTTGTCTGCGCAGAGCGGGATGCTGGGTGTAAATTCTACACAGCCAGCACGCCGCAGGGAAGCGCTTCACTGTATGTATATACTTCAGACTACACGAACTCACGTTTACTGTAGTGACCATTGGTTAATTTCTTACCACTTTGGACTCTGATTGGTAAACAACTTGCCTCGTCCCGATTTAAAGTTACAGTGTCTTTATTATTATTATTATTATTATTATTACTCTGCACAAACTCTAAAGGGGAGACACGACTCTTTTTGGTCTTGAATTGAGTCGGCGGGCGCGGTCTCCCCCTTCTGTCTTTACTTTTCCCCCATTTACCATAGATTTTTGCTGACTTCATGCTTCTTTGGCAGCTACTCCACTTTCAGCACCTTCTGGGCAGGATGTTCCCATTACAAATCCTTCAGTTCCTCCCCGAGGGAGGTAGCTGTTAGTAAGGCCTGCGTTCCTTACACAAAGTAACCAATCTATACAAGAAAGCCATGACTCCCTGTCCTCCCTATTAAACAGAAGGCATTGTATCTAATTCTGACTTGACTAGTGCCACTGCCACCGTGGCACTTAGCCCTACGGTTTCACACAGGTGGCGGTGGGCCGTGACCGTGCCCCCGGCGCGGAGCGGACGCCGTCGGGCAGAGCGGGACGCGCTCCCCCAGACAGGCCTCGCCCCTCAGAAGAGGGGCGACGGCTCCGGGGCCCTCCTTTGGCGTGGTTTTGGGAGGCCCCTGCCCAGGGGCTGTAGGCCCCGTCGGCTTTACAGCAAGGTGACGGCCCGGCACGGCCGAGCAGTTGGGCGGCCGGCGGGTTCCCCAGTGGGCGCCGTCCAAGTGTCCCCCTTCCTTCGTGGGGACCGGCTTGGGTTCCCGGCGAGCAGAATAACTCTTGTTTTGTTATTCCGGCAGCTATCTGGATTTATTTAATTTTTTCTTAATTTTTAAGAAAACAACAGAAAAAAACATTTTTTTAATGTTATTTTGGAGATCACAGAGTCAGTAGGAAGGATAATGTCCTTTAGAAATGATCCTAGAGGATCATTAATATAGATCAAAGTAATGTAAAAGAGTATTAAAAATTTTTCAGTCAAGCAACTAAGAAATTTGAAATAACGAATTGAAATGTTTTTTTTTTTTTTCCAAAGGAAGTGTTAAAATTAAGTAAATTTGACGTCTGACACCTAGTGTTTTGTTTGAGGTAGGACAAGACTGATGTTTTCTCTTTTTCAAAATGTGAGGGGTAGAACCTTTTGACTCAGTGTGTCATGTTACCGAAAAAGCCTTTTATTTAACACAGTGGTCCGTTCTGAGCAGTAGATCTCTTGAGTGTGGGCAGTCACGCTTGTGAGATGTGCTCAGATCCAGGCAGATAAAATGCCAGGTCTTTTAGTGTTCAGCTTGAGCTTAGTGAAGCTTCACTACTCAAACTGGATTTATCTTATTTTGGTGTGACACAACAGCCAGCCAGAATACAGTGTCATTTACATTAGCACACAGCTACAATAACAATTCTGTTTTCCATTGGTGTAACTGAGATCTGAATTTGGCCCTCTTTTTGGAAATTAATAAGGATAATGACAAATTGTCAGCTAATGGAAAACGAGTATTAAACAAGAGGGCAATAAAAGGGCTTTTCCTCTTGCAGCTTTTTAGCCAGTATAGATGTTTCTCATCAAGCACAAAGACCACTATTCACTGGCTCCATTGTGTAAGCCTGATAATGGCTCCCATCTTTGAAGAGGAGACAGAAGATGAACAAGAGGTGAGCATCCTGCCCTAGAAGGTGCCAGAAGCTGGATGATTGCCCATTAAGTCTGCAAAGCTCTGCAGAAACTTGGAGTGAAATAAAGGTGGCAGGGGGAGATTGCAACCACCAACTCAATTCAAGACTGAAAAATCTTGTTCCACCCCCTCCCCACGCAAGGAGCATGCATCCTAATTTACACAGCAAGCGAGCCTAATCTAAATATTACTAATGATACAGAGAAATTATTGTTTTGAGATTTATTATTTACTTATAGAAAACTGCTTAGCAACTTATTTACTTATTTATAGCGTTATAGTATTACTTATAGTATTTTATTAATATTGCTAAGAATCCTGCTTGCCCAGACTGCTCTATGGAATTTTACCAAGGACTACTGTGTTCATCAACACAAAGCAGTTCACTGTGAAAATGTACCAAGGACTACAATGTTCAACAAAATATTACACTTTTGTCCTTGAGGAACAGGTAGCTCTAACTATAATAGCTGGAATCTTGCTAATGAGTAAAGATAGCCATATACAAATGGTAGAAGTTCTATTAGTTCTCTTAGATAAGACAGAAAAAGAAACTCTTGTTATTCAAGAAATTGGCCAAGAGAATCTGCCCACGCTCTGGGGCAAAAACAGGGTGAGAAAGACTACGAGCCTTCCTCCCAAAGACCCCCCGAGGACGCCCGCCAGGAGGCAATGCGCAGGTGTAAAGATGACATAAACTGCTGACATCAGCCTTTCAAACTAACCCAGCCTTACTCATGCCTATGAATGTTTGTGTTATGTAACCCAATAAATATGTATATCCACACTCTATGAGGTTTTGGTAAAATGTGCAGTGGGTGTGCAAGCTTTGTGGAGAAATCCCCTTGCACCCTGGCACCAGAGTAAACATACCTGCTTTATAACTCTGTTGGAGTTGTAGAGTCTTTTTTCCACGTATCACTAATCAATAGCAGGTGGAATGGTAGTTACAGACCAGTGAACATTAACTTAGGTTTTACAAATCATGTAATAGGATAAATAGGCTGTAGTTCCATTATGTAGTGTGCTACCTTTGTGGAATTACCCCTAGCGCCCAGCTTTGCACAGCTATGGAATAAACTGAGGTCAGGTTCTGTGTGTGTGAGATTGGCTTTTGCACACCAGGTAAGGAACCCTGTTTGAGGGACAACACTGGTCTCAGAACAAGTTCAGTTCCACTCCAGCACAAAGCTACATGTAGAGCAATCAAATACAAGCCTGTTAGTGTCTGGGGTGTTACAGCTGCTTTTGAAGGTTTTTCATTTCCATTTTGTGGACTGTGCCACAATTGGGATCAAAGCAATCACTTTCTTCATTAGGTTTTGAAGAAATTTTCAGTAAACAGGCATTGTATGGCAAGTGTCAGAACTGTTCTTTGCCCTGCTGTGGTCCCTGTACAGCTACTGCAGCAGTGAGAAAGGAACAAATAGTAAAGAAAAAGGGATACGGGACAGAAATCAGTTGCACAGGGAGTTTCCTATTTGGACAGAGCTGATGGAACAGTTTTTATCTCACCATAAAACTGAAGTTTGCCAGCACAGAAATCTTAATGCACCTTCCCTAGTTTTCAGATGTTTTGAAGCCATTCTTTCACTACTCTGTGAATTTCTCATTCTGTAAACTGAAGTAATTTAGTCCATATCCAACTGCCAATGGGGACTGTAGGTACTTAAGATAGGCACTTAAGATGTCAATTCCTTTTGGCTCTTCCTCAGTCTCTAGGAAATAATAAGATGTTTCAATCTGTGTGGTCAACTAAACACATTAGTACTGAATGTATTTAATTGAACAATCTCTTCAATTGTTTGGGTCACCAAAATGAAAAATAAAGATGCAAGGAGCTAGATTGTTCCAGGTGCTGTTGATCCTTATAGGCCATTAGGAAAAATGTATACTTTGTTCTTAAAGGAACAAAGCCTATTTCCACTTTTCAGGGCTCACATCTTGCAGAAGCTTGAATGTGGTGGCTGTAAGAATAAGTTCTATGGCTCAATACAAGAACTTCTTGCAGCAGGCCAGATGATTCTGTCAGATGTCTTAGGTGATGTGGACTACACATTTCATTTTGTTCATATTCAAAATATTGAATTCAGGCTATTATATTAGGTTCAATTGTTTCTCTTTACACTGATAACTATAAAGTCTAAAGCAGAGCAGTAAGATGATTTTCAAAGTTATATTTTATTAGGAAGTTACAATAACTCCAACCTAAAACCTTACACACAAACACATAAAACCTTAAAAATTAACAATTTGTGTGAATTTAGTTTCCTGTTAATATAAATGCAAGGCATCTGTGGTTGGGTAAAGTATAAGTACATTCTCTTGTGAGTGTACAAACCGATTTATTAAAAAAATCCCAAAGACTTCTATGCCAGAAAACATATGGCATCAAATCTTTAATTTCATATAGTTCAATGTCAGCAGCTTACACTGAATTAACTGGAATACTAAAAGTGAGTTTGTTATTAGCAAGAATGACAAACATATTTGTTATAGTAAAAGAAGACAAAACCACAAAAAAAATTGCCATCAGAGTTTTAAAGAGTTTCCCAGAGAGATTTGTCATCATGAATAATTGCACTTAACCTGTAGGCTATTACTAGTAGCTAATACTATTTTCTTTACTATTTCAATATATTTATAATTTCCTTAACAAAAATCCATTTGATACCCCATCACAAAACATTCACTGAATGCAGATTTAAGATAACACAATATTGGATTTTAATTGTGCACCTTTACTTTCCTCTATTTATCAGAAAGATTATTAAAAAAAAAAAAAAAAAAAAAGCATTGAAGTGAATGATCTGTGCAAAATGGGAAGCTCTTATATAATAACTGATACCTCATGCAAAAGAGCAAAAATATTTTAAAAAACAGTCTAAGAAGCCCTGAGTCAATTATTTCATTGCAGAGGCGGGGAACATGAGTGCTCTGAGTTCTTCTTATACATTGGTGCATATTCAAACTAGTCCAGTATTTACTTAAAACATATTTTAAAATGGGCAGTTTGTGCAGTTTCTCACATATAAATCTACACACTTCATTCCTTTCAGCAGACTGTATTTAATACTCAATTTCATTTAAGCTGTCAGGATAGCCTGATGAAAACTGAATTTCTTCTGTTTCTGGAATACAAAGAAAGGAGAAACAGTTATTTGTATTTTTATGATACATAAGAGTGCATAAGACAGAATGTAATTACCATAATTAATTTAAAGGATTAAAGGATTTAAAAGGGACTGCCATACAGTTTTTAGAAAGTGTTACAGCATCTTTACTAGTCCAGATTCTGAGGATGGTCTCGCATTTTATCAGAAAACAAAAATTCTGCACTAACCCAGCAGCATGATACTAAACTGAGATCTATTCAGTGGGGATTCAAAGGAAGAAGTATCACCTGTCTAACTACAAAAACCACCGTGAATTGAAATGTGTCTCCTAAGAGAAACAAAGTATATTTAAACTTACCTAAACAGGGTCCTGCTTGGAACAGAATATCATCAATAGCAGTGTCACTTCTCATTGACACACCACGGATCGCCTCAAAAATAATCTGTAAAGGTAAGACACATCTTTTCATGAATCCCACAGGAGGAAAGACTAAAAATATAATACCCATGCAGTCTATTGAAGGATCTAATGTGTCCTGAAAGCCTGCTTCTTGGAAACTTCTATGTTCCATCAGTGGACTGATTGCCCTGGTCAGAGAATTTTTGTGTATGCTGCGCTGAAAGAAGCAAATTTGTTCTCAAAGTTTTTATTATTGTCATGGGTTTGGCTGCGTTAATTTTTCTTCTTAACTAGAATAGTGCCATGCTTTGGATTCAGTATGGGATTTGGTATGAGAATAATGCTGATAATACACTGATCTTTTCAGTTGCTAAGAGATCAAGGACTCTCCAATTCCCCATGTCCTGCCCATGCACAGGTGTAAAAGAATCTGGGAGGGAGCATGGACAGAGCACCAGACTCAGATTAATCAATGAACTATTCCATACATGTAACGTCAAGCTCAGTATATAGAGGAGGGTCAACTGGGAAGCAGGGGGGTTCTCTCTCACTTCCAGGATCATGGTTGCAGGATCTTTGCATTTCCAGGATCACTGGCTTGGAACTGGATGGGCATTGGTCAGTGGGTGGTGAGCAATTACATTATGCATTACCCATTTGTGCTTTCTGTTGTTGTTATTATTGTTATTATTGTTATTATTGTTATTATTATTTTATTTCAATTTTTAAACTGACCACTGATAAATTTTCTCTAGTGATGTGGCATTTCTGTCTTGCTTTTCAGCCCAAACGTGTCACTGTGTATTTCCCATATGCAAGGAAGACCTGAGGGGAAAAAAAAGCCTTACAATATTATATTGTGGTCTTACTGATGAAGCTAAACTTGGGTTTCAGTAAAAGGTTTCTTTATTTTTTTTTTGCTATTTAATTTCTAGGCTCTTAAAGTGAAGTGATTTAAAAAAAAAAAAACACACAACACCTTTAGTCAGTGATCAGTGCAGTTTTATGCCCAGTGCATTTCAGTCAATAGCAATTTCAGCTTCCTCTGATAGAAACTGAAGTAGGCTTTGTCTCTGGCAATACTGCAATGATGACACTGTTGAAACCAAAGGCAGAACTCTGGCTTCACATCTTCCCTTGCCTTTGGTACCTCCTCAGAAAGACCATCCTGGAAGAAGCACCCATTTTATCACAGCTTAATGGTTATGTCAAATCTAGACAGGGCTGTAGACAGCTGAAGCAAAAGAAATTGCACAGGTGATCTAAATAAAGACTACTACTACTGACAATAAATAATGGGAAAACAGCACTTAAATACTTTTAAAAATTTGAAAGAACTATTTTCATACTTGCAATGTATTAAAGTCTTTATTAATTCCCTCCCTACCTTCATCTGTAAGAAATAACGTGTTACTTCAGCTTGTTCAGGTGTCCATTCATTGCTATCTACATTTTAACATTTTAATTTTTTTTTATACAATGCAAAACTTGGATTCTAGCACACAGTGCTGTTCAATATTCCATTTTGCCTGCTTTTTGTTTGGTTTTTTTTCTTACCTGGTAGTTTCTATCACTTTCATATTCTATCAGTCCCCTTAGCCATGAGATGCTTTGTTCCCCTGTCCTCCTCCACAAAGGAATTTCTTCATCATCACCTTCCTTTTTCAAATAAACACTTAATAATCCAGTCCCAGCTCCATACATGTGATAGAAAAATGTCAAGCACTGTTTCCCAGAGGTTCCTCTTAGTGATCTTGAGACTAGGTATGCTCTCTGTCCATAGACCATGTTTGATGCCTCTATATACATGTAGTATCCTTAAAAAGATACACACCAAACATTAGCAAAGCAGAACACATCATCTCAGCATGTTCATGAAGCTCAACATGCTCATTATATAAAAAGCTATGATTAAAACCATTTTGATAAAGATTTTTATGTCATAGACTTATATCTGTGAGCTGTAATGTTTGTGATATTGTAATAATTGTGTAGTGTAATAACAGTAATTATTTGTGAATGCTAATATAAGAACACTTAAAAACTTGTTTATATCTGATGAAATACATAGCAACAGAAAGGACTACAAAGGAACTAAAAATCATAGCTGTTCATAAACCAGAAATGCACTCTGACAGTGGCTGATTAATTGGAATTCAGAAACAGCTGCATGTACATCTGAGGGTACAGTTTAGGCAATGGTTGAAGCTGATGCTATCACCAAAGCACATTAATTGAAATACCTCTTTTAAATCACACATGACACCAATAATATTTTTCTTCCTGTGATCAAGATTTGAAGGCACAAGGAAAACTAGATTCTAGAATCCATGAATGAATGAATGAATGATTGTCATGAACTCTGATCTATGGAAAAATGAGTCGTTAATTGGTGGCAAGCAAATTAATCCTCCCCATCCCAGTCAATCCATCATTTGGTTATTTCCACTTGGAGCAAACCAAGGTGTGTCAGAAGACTGAGAAGCATCCTCACGTCCCATCTGCTGCATATTGCAGATGTTCTATGTCTTGAGATGTACACTCCACCAGCAGGCAATGAACTCAGATTTTGCAGCAGCAATTCATGCAGTCCCACTGCTCCTTTTTTATGGTGTTGGAGAAAACAAGCTGCCCTTCTGCCACCACAAGTCCTGGCAGTGAGATTGACCTCAGAGGCAGAGGAGATTCTTAAGGATCAGTGAGGCAGGAGAAAAACAGAGACTCTAGAGCAGCTGATGGATGCTTGGGGTGTCTCTCATGATACTCATGAGTCCTATTATCTACACAAACTCCTGCTGAAGACATCCCCTCTAACCTGGGTTGTAGTTTGGTGGTAAGCAGCAGTAGAGTGAAAGGGTAAAAAGGAAGATTACAGCTGTAGGTCTGTAAAGAAAAGTTGATTTCTTACAGTGTATTGCTGAATTCCCAAGGCTATTTATACCAAAGCTAGTGCAAGCCATTGTGAGGATTTTGAGGCTCGCTATGCTTAAAAGTTCCTTGAGTTGAAAATCAAAACCTACACCTCATAATACAGTAACGCATAATAAAATAACTTGAATTTAGCTCTAAGACCTGAATCATATAATAATCTTGTTGGAAAGACTAGATCAGCTCTTGGTTTTGTGAATTCAAATCCACATATTCCTCAGCATATCTTGCTGCAGAGGTATGTGTGAAATAAGGAATAAATGTTGTTGTCACAGGCCAGGCTTAAAAGATTCTCTTGTTTCACCAGTTCCGAAGTCAAGCTATCAGCTTCCAATCTCAGAATGCTTAGTGATCTACATAAACTGAAAATAGGTTTAGTCAATTTCTGCCTTAGAATCTAATAAAGAAAATTGTGCTAAAAGACCATTCCTTTTCTTGAGCAAGAAATTCCTGTGTTGCTCCTATTATAAGGAGAGCGTTATTGACCTTGAAACACAAGAGCTGGGATATACAGTATTTGAAAGAGGAAGAATAAAATATATTATCTAGGGAATAACCAGTGGGGAAAAAAAAAAAAAAAGCACCAAACAAACCTGAATGTTGAATCCTTTTACTGAATTGAATTTGGTTACCTACCAAAACAACCAGAAACTTTAACGTCATGTGGTACTTTTGGATTGTATTTTGTAGAAGAAGAAGGGTCTGCCAGATAATATAGAGATTGCCTACAGATGCCAGTCCAACACCCACATTTCAAAATAAAAATTCTCAACTGAACTTTAAAAATTTTTAGGAAAAATTCTCACTTATTTTAAAGCTGGTGATCACATGTCTAGTGATGCAGAATAACTAGACAGCACAAGTAACAAAGACTTAGAGACAGTATGTCATCTAATTCAGTCTAATGTCATCTAACTGATAAATGGAAAAGGGACAAGATTTCAATATTCCCTTTTGAAAGTCATTCCACAGTACAAAGGTGTCATTATTGGGAAAACATTCTTGCTTTATACATAGCCTACATTTTCCACTTAGATAATTTAGCCAATAGATCTGGTCAGAGTATGGTCAGATTTGTAAGTAATCTTTCTCAGTTATATTTCATAACACATATGAGAAGTTTTAAGGTTTAAAACTTAGTTATCTCTGACGACTATTCACATTTTTACCCAGAATCAGTACTGTTCGGAATTAACAATGGAAGAACATTATTTCTTGATGATCTACAATTTCAAGCCAAAAAGAAAAATTGCCATCTGTATTCTCAATTCCACATGTAGGATTTTGGCCATACAGTCCCATATACCAGTCAGTCTCCATACTTTGCTCAGGATGCAGCTACTACAGAAATTTTACCAGGAGATAGGAAGGTGAGATTTTGCTGAATGTGCACAAAGCCATCTTTTTAGATAAAGAGATCAGAAACAAGACAAAACATTTGTTATTTTGTTAACTAGAAACAAAACAGCTTTCCAGAGTAACTTGAAATAAGCTTGCTTAGAGCAAGAGACTTCATATGCACAGCTGAAATAACTATGCTTGATAATGCTTAACGTGGATTACGCTCAATCACAGTTGACAGAATAATAACAGCTTTTCGTGAGGCTTTTGAGCAAGCCAACTGCTTTTGTAATCCAGCTAAAATTTTTAATGGGCTGGATAGATGGCTACTGTGAATAAACCAGCTTGTCTGCAATTGACTATAACTTGTTGAATGAATGCTAACCACTGTGAAGGAGAGCAAATCCAAAGGCCCCAGAAGCTTTTTTAAAACTGTATAAGCATTTAAAGTTCACAAGCCTCAGGGCAGTTTCATCCATTATACTGAAGTCAGTGAAGTTGTTACTGAGGTCCTCTTCTGCAGGAACATGAGCACTCAGCACAGTGATGCAGTTCATCATTTCCAGTCACCAGTAACTTCCCCCACTGTGGGGGCAATTCTGATGCAGTTTTCCGTGTGCTCACTCATGCTAACCGGGGCCCCACTTGCCTGAATACTTTGTTATACAAATGAGGTTATGGAGCAGATTTTCAAGACAAAGGGTTTGTAGAACTTCTTTTATTATCCCATGTTTTCTTTGTAAGATTGAACAGAAAAGTATTGATGCAAAAGAGCCCCCAACCACTTGTTTGCCTTTTAGTTTCAGGGAACATTCACATAAGCTAGGAGTTTGGAAGAAGGCTCTTCTGCAGACTCTGGAGATTCATCCTGTGCTGTTTTCTTCTAAAGGAAAGGGTTACTTTGGGACACGATGACTGAATTACCCACTTGGTCTGCAGATAATTCAGATTAAACATCACATTCTCAAAACCACCCACAGGTCCCTAAGATATGTGTTTTGTTTCATGATTAATAACTGTTCTGAGCAGAACAGTAAAAACTCCCTCTGTGTTCTAAGCTATAATTTCAAAGTATTTTTGATTAATTTTTTGAAAGTTCAATGTGGAGCTTAACTCACCTACCCCAGTAGTGTGGTCTCCTTTTGGTCCAGTGTAAGAAGTGGGAGTTGGACCCCTCCTTCTGTGCCAACTCCCACGACCTCTCTTCTTCTGGGTAAACACACACTGATCTTTTTCAAAAGTACACTCTCCAGGATAGGGCAGCAATAGATCTATAAGGAGAGGACATTGTTTAAAACTGCAAATATCTTAAACAGATAATATGGAGAGATTACACCTGTACTAATATTCTTTAAATAGTTTATTATCTCTTCATAGCTCTTACTCTGCAAGGGGCTCTACCAGTATAATTTTCTTCATTATGGTGGCACCCCAAGCAGTTTAATGAGCTCCAGCATGTATAACATGCATATTAAATGAGTCTTGTCAAAGACTGGAGTTTCTGTGATCACAATCAAATGCCAGATTTAGCTCTCTTATGTTCTCTTGGCACCAGATTCTAATATCACATACAACAGATGACAGGGCTACAGTTACTACAGAATTTTCATTATTTCAATTCTATTAGATGATGCAGAAGAGAGAAAGTTGACAGTTCAGGTGCTCGCCAGGAATCTTCTGTCAGCTCTTCTGCTATAACCTGAATTTGTAGTCCAGGAATAGATACTCTTGAGATGCTTTCACCTTTTGGAAAGAAGGAAGCCTTGATGCTCACATACTCTGGGGCATTTTTTTGGCATTTTTTGCTGCCATTAGTGACAAGCCATCATATGACTATACACCAAAGTATCAGTTCTGCCCCTCTAGTTCATTTTCAAAAGGAACTACAGAAAGGCAAAACAGACTACTGTCAGAAATACTTTAGAAAAACAGCATCTTGTGTTTTATACATGTGTCTTCTCTGTTCTGTAATGGTTAGCTTCCTGAATGCATGAAATCCAATCAAAAGAGGTCACTACAAAGTTCTTATTACATGGGAATATAAATGTCACGGTAGGTCAGCCTCATCACCATTTCAAAGGCATGGCTTTATTCCATAAAAATGGGAGTATAGGTTATGCCTGTCTCATAAGAATGGTTTCCAAATTAGGATATAAGTGTTGCATAGTCAAACCTCAAAACACCCAGAAAGAGGGAGTTTGTGTGAGTTCAGAGAGGTTAGCCAGTGCATGTCAGAGGGTAAAGTCTCAAAAACTTTCAGTTCCTCCCACCACAGGAGTGACAGTTCGACTCATTTGTCTTTAGAGAACCCAGCTCAGATAAGGGACTGTGTCCTGGCCTTGCACAACTGTACTTCTGGATTAGAAAGAATAATGCTGTGTTTTGAAAATATTGCTTTTGGGTCCATTCCTGGTTTTCTAAAAGCCATTTCCTGAGTTGGACTGTTGTTTTTTAAAAAATTGTAATGTCCCAAAAGGAACGCTCACCTATATACAACTTGCACCAGAGTCAGTGAAGTTAGCTGGTGCCCCTGTGAACAAAAACTGGTCTTCGCTGTATGTGTGCTGCTGCAAAAATAGGATTTATGCAGTACTTACTGGAAAAATAAATCACAGTGGTATGAAGGCAGCTGTAAGATAGGCTTAGAAAATGAAGGTATGCAATGAACTCTTACTAAAAAGGTTAGCAGCTGTTAGACAACAAACGTATATGGTCTTACCAGCAGCCTGGCAACTTCCCAGGCTCAATGATACATCATCCAGTGCCACAAGTCCACAGTCCCAGAAGCTTTTACACCAGCTGACAAAGACAACCTGCAATGCATAAAGGTTTTAGGTATCTAACAAAAGATGGCACTGTTAAAAATCTGAAGTTTTAGATTTTTCCAAATGAACTAATAATTTTGACATCTACGGAACAGAAATTATGAATCTGCTTTGTTTTGGCACATACTAATACTACCAATGACTGAAATTTCAAATCCAGCGGGGTTTAGATCTAAGTTTTCATTCAATAGAAAGTTTTCTTTTATAGGCAAATGGTGTAACTCTGTATGTAGTTTCCATTTTATTAAGAGAGTGTGTATTTTTTAGTGCATGAGAAAACATGACTCGCTGAGGCTGTTTTGGTTTTCCTCCCCCATAAAACCAACATTAACAGCTTAAATGTCCTCTGCTATCTTATCCTTACAACCAGTAGGTTTTATCAATGGAAAAATAAATTTGAAAGAGTAATGCAGTGATGGACAAGAGAAATGGCTGTGGAAAAAAACAAAGAACAATAGAGATGAGATGTGATGAAACTACTGCATAAAATGGGTTTATTCAGAATGACACAAGTCTATGATAATATAGAGCAGGTGGCTGGAAATGCAAAGCATCATTCACAGTGTTCATCTGGGTTTGTGAAGATTGAGAATAGTGTCCAAGATGTTTTCATAGAATGATTTGGATAGGAAGGGACCTTAAAGATCATCTAGTTCCACCCTCCCTGCCACAAGCAGGGACACCTTCCACTAGCCCAGGTTGTTCAAAGCCCCGTCCAGCCTGGCCTTGAACACTGCCAGGGAGGGGGCATCTACAACTTCTCTGCGCAACCTGTTCCGGTGCCTTACCACACTCACAGTGAAAAATTTCTTCCTTACATCTAATCTAAACCTACCCTCTTTCAGATTAAAGCTATTACCCCTTGTCCTATCTTTTTTTTTTTTTTTTCTTTTCTGCACAAAAGTACCAAAGTTTGGGATTTTTTTAAATTTTGTAGTCAAAGTTCTACTTGACATTAATTCTGCCATGGAAAATACAGTAACTCATGAGATGACAAAATAAAGAAACTGCAAGATTCCCAGCTGCCATTCTCCCGAGGCTGACACAGATCTGTTTGAATTACAGAAGACACAACAAGGTTTATTTTGTGAAAGTACTGCTGGTGGTTTTCTTTGCCTAACTACTGCAAACCGTCTGTCTGACCACTGGGGTTCTGACCATATTTTGGGAGGAGCTTTTCAAAACAATTCTTTTGTGATGAGGTCTGAGCTAGTGACTACAGATGGATGAATGTAGTTTCTAACAGTTTAACATTCTGGAACAACTGTAAACACCTCAGTTACATATTTAAGGTTAAATGCTGACTGACAGTTTCACGCGGATACAAAAAGGTTGTTAAAAGCTGTTCATGCATTATTTAGTATGTACTTTTTAAAGTTTTGGTAACACCTTCAATATTGGTCATTATACAGGCTTTTGCTAGATTTCTTTGCCACGTAGCATTTATTTACTCATGTGCTTCTAAAACAGCCTGGGATGTAACTGCACTTCGAAGCATGTATGTATTATTGCTGCTCAGGATGGAGCCATTTTCAAAACCAATCCTGGTAACAGTGATTATCTGTCTTGTAAACTGTTACAGGTGTTGACTTGAGGAATACTCCTGCACAGCATGCACAATTTCTCAGTGTATAGTGGCCTAAAACTGGCCTTTTTCTTCTTCTTCTTTTTTTTTTTTTTTTTTAATCTGTAGAGTTGTTTCCTACTTTTAAAGTTCATTCTCAAGAAATCGGTGTCATCTATTTAAAAAATGGTAGCATATACTGGAATAAAGAATACAACAAATGCTGATGCTGGGTGGATGTCATTCATCAGACTTTTAATAAATGCATTCTGGTGAACATTTGTAATAAACTAAAGACATATTATAGTCCCAAACCCAAGAATCTTCAGAAAACCACACATGAAAGGATGAGGTCAGTCCTCATTTGTGAAACAACATTTCCACACTGTGAAATCATGTTGTGATGTTTTCCTATTGACATCACTGGAAACAGGATCAAGTTCTTTATTCTTAAATTGCAATAATTTGTTCCACACAAGGTATGTAATTACCTACTGGATCCTGCAGAAAGCCCTCCATTTCAAAAGCATAACAACAGTAACTGTTGGTCTCTTCAAGGCCACTGAACCAGTAGCTTTTCTACAATCAAAGGACTGATCTGTTTCAGTGACACTTGTAAACTTGTTCATCTTTGTCATCTGTAGCTTTATCGTTACTAATTCTGCACTTGGTTTCTGTGGTGTTGAGTGATATGCTGCCCCAAGCAGACTTTATAATTGCACAGGTGTGGGGGAGCTTGTGCTTGGGAATGTAGAGTTTCTAGTATTACCTATAGCAAATGTTCTGAAATTGTTCATTGTCCTGTTGGCTTATTTTGTTGTTATATACTTGATTTGGTTTTAAGCATTGGAGTAGAACATATTTTTATTCACAGGCCAAATTTATTCACTCTTATTTTGTCCTAAATATCATCTTTTCATCATTAAGGGACATCTTTGACTACTTGAAATTTACATACCAAAACTGTATCAATTTGGATTTACTCAGCTACTCATTTTCACCCTATATCAGATATGTAGAATACCTTCTTCTACAGTCTCAATAGGACTAATCATGATGCTTTACATTTGTTCTTGTTTTGAATGAAAGTATTTCCTAGGTCAATTCTTCCAAAAGGTTTTTTTATGAAGTTATCTTATGCCTTGGAGAAGAGAATAAGGGGATCTTTGTGCTCAGCTTACACTTTCTTCATAAAACATGACAGATGAGCAACATACTAATTGTTTCACCTAGGTAACAAATCTTCCTGAACTTGCATGCTATCTTGGAGGCTAAATTAAAAACATCATTAAATGCAGGCAGTTGTTGCCTGTGTTACTGAAAAATAAAGCATATTTTCCTCTCATGTCTCTTTTTGTTCCAACAAGACATAGCCAGGGCATTAGTTTCCTTCCAAATCACTGCCCCAATTTCTGGAAGCTGGCTTGTTTATTTTCCAATGCTTAATCAATGTTCCTGGACTGCAACTTCAAAGTATCAATAATCAATTCTTAGCATTTGTCCTGGATTACATCAGTAATGAACAATGCCAGATGAGAAGAGCTGATAGAGCAAGCAGGGTTTCACTTCTCCCATGACACGTTGGGTCATGCTGCAGACACTGTGTGAGGTAGAAGAGACTTCTCATTCTTAGCACTCTGCATCTCTACAAGTAGGTGTGAGTTAAAATGTATACATATGTTTACCTGCTTTTGGAGGAGAAGAAAGAGTAGGACATACAGTAGAGTACCTCCAGCAAGAAGGACTAATGGGGAAGCTTTTAAAAGGAGGTTTGGAGGGAGCCAGACTGAGAATAGGAGAAAAGATGCCCCCAAATCCCTATAGGTTCTGTGTATTTTCTTTCCTAATTCTATCCCAGAAATTACAGCTCTTGCTTAAGTAGAAAGCCAGACCAGCCAAACAGAACTGTGACAGTGGCCAAATCTTGTGACTTAAAATCAAACTATGTCTCTGCAGCAAATTAATTTACCCGATTTCATCCTAGTGAACATTTCTAGGTTTAAACTGTATATTGTATATCAGTATAGACACAGAACTCAGTCTGTCACTTAAACACATATTCAGTTTCAATTTCTTAAAGGAGAAAGGCAGTTATAATGGAGTCTGGGGTGGGTTTCTGTGAGAAGCAACTGTTTTAATTTCCATATAGTGACACTGTATTACAAAATCAAAAAAAAAAATTCAAGCACCCAAACCAGAAGTGTGACATGACATAAAGAAGCAGTTGAGATGTTTTCACAAAATGGGAGGCCTGACTTTTCAGTCAGTTACACTAGTATGCAGCTATATAAGCATGTAAGCCAGTGATCTGTCACTGGCACAGGGAATAGGAGAATCACCCTGATTGTCTCAGGGCTATTTGATACAAAGGTTATCAGTTTAGCCCAAATTACTTTTAACTAGTTTAATTAACCTAGATTTTAAAGGACTTGTTTCTTTGGCTTAAACAGTCAGAAACTCATTTATCAAGAGCACGAGTAAGGTATCAAACCCAAATTAGAATGTTTGCAAGCTTCTGTCATTTAAAATAAATTGATTTTAAATGGTACTCGCCAGGGAAGTTCAATTTCTTGACATGTAAATACAATAAGCTTTTGCAAGAAAAATAATGGATTATGAAGGCTTCTACATAAATAACTGGATGACATTGATAATAAGCTTGTGACATTTGAACAAATATTTTTGAAAATCTTTCCTGTCCAAGGCAAATGGGTTGCAGAAACAAAAAATTAAAGAGAACATAAAGCTAACAAAACAACCTAGGCCACAAGCTGTTAATGCTACATCTATACTCACTGTATTGCACTGCCTAGTAGAGAATACTGCATGCACAGAAATGTATACAGGACACTGATGTTGTTAGCTGTCCCCAAGGCCCTTCTAGATTTCCAGAAATCTGCTATTATGGCTCTATCCTCTTTTTGGTAAAATTTTCCGTGGCTGTTTTTATAAGAGGTAAAGGTTTTTGCCTCTAGACTGTGGAGTGTTGTGAGACCATGTGGTATTGTAATAATCACAATATTAAGTATCCAGAACAAAAATTGAGCAAAAAAGGATATGTCAGTTAAGTATCACAGACATCAAAAGGAGGTATATAACATTTCATGCAAAGTATCTCCTTGCTTAGCCACTGAGAAGACATAGGCTACGTAGTAACACTTTCTAACCTGAATAATTTTTACAGTTTCCAATATGTTGTTTATATAACCATGTATCAAACACCACAGACAGTGGGGTAGACATTTTGCAAGAACTAATCCTACTATTTACAGACCCTAATGTTCTTATTTTAAATACGCATTTCCAGTGACTGTTCTTTAAGAAATTTCTTTGTTTAGAGGTGAGAGAAGGAAGGACAGAAGTGCCATACTATAAAACTGTAGCTCATTCTGTAGCCTTGTAGCCCATACAAATGCTTCTCATCAAGCACAATGACCACTAATCACCAGCTCCATTGTGTAAGCATGATACTTTGTGGATGTCTTGTGTAAGCCTGAGAGTCCAGGCCTTACTATCAACTCCCATCACTGAAGAGAAGATAAAAGATGGAAAAGAGGCAAGTATTCTTCCCTAGAGGGTGCCAGAAGCTGGATGATTGTCCAAGAAGCATGAAGTCAGCAAAGCTCTGCAGAAACTGGGAGTGAGGTAAAGGCGGCAGGGTGAGATCGTGACCACCGACTCAATTTAAGACTGAAAAATCTTGCACCCCCCCCACCCCTATGCAAGGAGCATGCATCCTAATTTACACAGCAAGCGAGCCTAATTTAAATATTACTGATCAGTACAGGTGGAATGGTAGTTATGGAGCAGAGAATGTAAACTTAGATAGGTTTTTACTAATTATGTAATAGGATAAATAGGCTGTAGTTCCATTGTGTAGTGTGCTACCTTTGTGGAATTACCCCTAGCGCCCAGCTTTGCACAGCTATGGAATAAACTGAGGTCAGGTTCTGTGTGTGTGAGATTGGCTTCTGCACACCAGGTAAGGAACCCTGTTTGAGGGACAGCAATTCCAACCTCTCTAGGTTGCATACCTTATTGTGGGAAAACTAATCAAGGGCTGTGTCAGGAATACCAAAAAGCTCCTTTATTTCACAAAAGGAATTTTCAGAGGAGGAGAAGGAGGAGGAGATAAGGACTAGGATGTCTGCCCTCCTCCACTTGATACCTGTGTCCTTTATACTAGTGATCTTGATCACAGGGATACAGGGCTTCATGATATATCCATGATTGGTTTAGTCATTTAGCTATGACTTCGGTGGACAAGTGAGAGATAAAAATTTCCCAGCAGCACATAGAAGTGATAGAATAATTTAATATTGAGCATCGCCACGGTGATGATGTGAGAACAAAGGTCCAGAGACCCTCATATCAAGCCCTAGGAAGGCAATGGCGTGATAACGGATGTTTAGGAAAAGCAGTAGAAGAAACAAATTAGCCATAAAGCTATTTGTGCCACTACATTATGTTCAGCACCCAGAGAGCTGAAGAACTTGTTGAACTGGAGGTTACACCTGTACCACTGTGTTTATGGTCACTGTGAGGTCTATTTTCCATTAATTTGCCTAATCCCTTTTTAACTGCATGTGTACTATTGGCATCCACAGCATCCTGCAGCAAAAGATTTCAGTGTTCAGTCATTCCCAAAGAAGTCCTCCCTTTTGTTTGTTTTAAAACATGTAAATATTGAAGTGCAACACTTAGTCACTTGATTTTGCTTTCTCACAACTACAACTAGTATTAGTTATATAGGATGGGTGAAAACAAACAGATGAACTTGAGGAAAGAGAATGAGGAAGAAAAACCTATCAGAGAGGAAGAAAAGTAAACTGAAAGAATGAAAACCCAAGAAATGCTGCCACAACTACTCTGATGGAAGTAGAGTGAACTGTTATGATGTCAGCTACCTTTCTGAGGATTTGAACTCTGTGGAAGGTATTCAAGGACTACAGTGCTAGGTAACATTGCAAAACCTCTCATGAATGTATAAACAACATGAGATGTTTGCTTTTGAAAACCTGAGCTTCAGAATGATGAACTAAATCTAGCAGAAATTAACAAATCCAATGTAAGTAGACCCAACTGCACTCAAACTTTCATTTTAATCTAGGCATTTGGACTTTGTTGTGAAGTTGCATACAAGAAATATCTTTCTGTGGAGGCGTATACACACAAGCACACACACACACGCAACATTAAAATGCAGATTCTTGCTCCACAGTGCATGTGAGCATCTCTAGGTTAATATATGTGAATTTTATTTTCAGTTTACTCTGACATTTTCCTGTTATATTGACCTGGAAAAACAGTTTCAGTACATTTAATCAGATCAAAAGAATTGACGTATTTCACACTCAAATTTTTATGCCTTTAAGAGGCTTATAAAACTGATCATGAAGGGTTTAATTTATTTTAATAAATGTTAGGAAGTTTTTTTTTAACTTCTTCCTTCTCACATTTATTCCCTGGGCACTACAGAGTAGAAAGACAACTCTGTATGTGTACAGCATCATAGGTACTCACACTAACAGAAAGAGTGTCTCAAGGACAAATTCACAAATCGGGATTTAAAATTTCCTGCCTTCTCGCTAGCATTATATAGCATATGCATCTGTAGTATGCACACACATATACATATATATATGTGTGTATAACATTTGTTATGGTTTGCTTAGATGGATCATACCTACCTAAATCTTTTCAACATGGTAGTTTCAAAATGCCATATTAAAGCCTGTTGGCCAGCTTCACATTTCCTGCTCCCAGAACTCAAGCCAACAATCTGTGCCAGACTGCAGTTAGCTAATTCAAAAAGAATTTGCAAAAGCCATTACACAAACCAAGAGGTGAAAATCTGACCCTTTTTTATTGTTCTAATGCAAACAAATATGTTACCAAAATTAAAACCTATCAGATAAATATTATATTCTTTTCAAAGTATTGGGGGTAGTAGTCATAGTAGAAGAAAGATTAAGGACATAGGTAATCAGGTCTTTTAAAACAATTGTTTTCTGGTTGCAAAATCATTATGATCTTCATGACTCACTGGCCAAAGCGGCATAACAACTGCCTTGCTGACTTTACTGGCCATTAAGGAACTGCAAGGAAACTGTTTCTACAGGCACTGAATCAACCTACAAGTCACACCCAGTAACCAAGAGCTTGATCAGCCAAACTACTGTGCATGTCTGCAACTTCTTATCATCCAAGTCTAGACATGATGCATCTCAGAAAGCAGTATGACAGGCACATCAGCCACCACATCTTTATTAGAGGAAAGCCCTATCTTGAGACCACTCCATTAAAAGACTGTTTTTCACTTGCTTATAACATTGCCAAGATGCAATGATTTCAGCTCAGACTTTCCATGCTGGGTCCCTGCTTCAGGGTTGTTTTGGAAGATTTAAGCCAAAACAGTTCCAGTATTTCTGAGAACAAGGCTAGGAAAAAAAGTTTTATTTTGACCCAATTAAAAACATCATTTGAAAAGTCTGGGCCCTTCTAGGCACTGAGTAGGAGCATGCAATGTGTCAGGGTTTGGTCTTTGTTCTCAAACTGTGCTTTCTGACAAGTTAGTAGTTTCTTAAAAATTAACATTTGTAAGAACTGGGACAAGTAGGGTAAACAGACTGGAACATGGGGAGGATTAGAGGAGAAAATAATTGGACTGTCCAGAGCTGAGGAGCCAGGAGTAAGATGGGGAACAGAGGGGTTGCTGCCTACAGGGCAAGATAAATAAGACAAAGATGCATCAGTGAGGAGGCAAGAGATGGAAAGACAGGTTGGATGAGACAGTACAAGAGAGGTCAAGCTTCAGTGAGCTTGTTTCTCTCACATTTCTCTATACTGTCTATTGCTCCAGAGACCTAAGTGTAATCACTGACTTGTTGCTTCCCACCACTTGTTGCTGTCAGGCAAAACGTACTTTGATGCGCCTCCACCACCAGCCTACACTGGAGACAGCCACAGCACTGAGTGTTCCTTGTCAGCTATTTCACTAGGTCCAAGGCAGACACATCTTTACAGATAACTAACTTAAATGTTTATACAGTGCTCCTTCATTTCCTTCTGTTGGTTTGGAAAAGAAGAAATAAACAAAATAAAGGATGAGAGGATTTTTTTAAGTATTAAGGTTGAAGAGTTGGGCATGAGATTGTAAGGAAAAATCCAAATCACGTTCACTGTGCAACTTAATTCAAGCATGTTTATGAATATTACAAGCAGACAACTTGTAACTACACCAGTTTTTCACCCTTGCCTTATGGCAAGCAGACACATGCTCAAACTTCGGTATCATCTGTCTTTTGTATGCTACCTTCTCAATTGTAAACATATCTTGATATACTTTCCATATGCTCATCCATTGTCTTCCATGTACTATTTGTCTAAGGAAAACCTTATAAGCTGATGGTGTACATACACAGCCATCATGAAAACCATAAAACTGTTATACAAAATTCAGCACACTATAGCTTGTACAAGATTTATTGTGTACCAATGGCACCTACTACAATCACAAAACTGCAACTTAATCTCTATTCTAAATCTAATTTAATTTTCTAATCCAGGAAAAAAATACAGTGCGAGAGAACAGGTTTAAACCAAGGCTAAGGTAGAACTTCACACACGCACACCCCCAAACACATAGTTAATTGGCTAAGGGATGTCTGAATTATGATATGCTGGACACATGCTGAGTTCTCTAAAGCCCAATAAATCTCACCTTTTATGATACTTGAGGAATGCCTCCTCAACAGAAACATTTTGCAACTTGTTTCCGTGGGAAGGAAGGCTTTCCCGTCACAAGACCTGAAGGACCCACTGAAGGTTCTTGAGAATTGCCAGAGGCCAACAAACCCTCCTGCTGCAGAGCACGGGGTTTCTTCCCTCCTGCAGACCTTTGGGCTCAGAAGCAGCGAGGATATTTCCTTGACTTCTTTATTCTCCTCTGTGCTGCTGTCCCCATCTGTTACTGTGTACAGACAGACTAGTAACTACAGACATGAAAGCTGCACTTCATGAAAAGCTTCTTCACAACTGTTTTAGATAGAGTGATTTCTAGGAAAACATAAAAATAGTTCTTCATAAATTTATATTGGATAAGATTTTCCATGTAAATGTCAGATGCTAAAAAACTGCCACCTCCAAGCTACAAACCATCTTTAACAGTCATGCTTAGCTGTCTTCACTACAGTTTATTACACCACAGAAGCTACTGAACCTTTTTAGAATAAAGAAATACGTAAACAGGAGATGGCAAAAGTAGGTTATAAGCTTGCATTTTTAACCAATAACTTGTCATTATTAAAAAAAAATATCTGCAAATATTTTTGGATGATACTATGAGAGACTTTTCTACCATGCACTTGCTAGGTAGTAAATTTTTTTTTTTTTTGTATATCAGTTGAAAGGGAATTAGAAATTCTATTATGTTTTATGCATAAAAAGTATGTACATAAAGATCCCCTCAATTTTTTAAGGTACCAGATATCTGAGAGAAAATACTAGCCAACAATTAGGACAAAAATTTTCAGCGTAAATTTCCCTTTTAACACAGTTAGGCAACGTTTTTACTTGGTGAACTTTTTCTTTTATAATGTATTTACTTCAGAGAAAACTACTGTGGTTTTTTATTAAAGAAAAGTTAAACTCAGTAACTACTGCAATTTCAATAATTGATTTGTAGTGGTAAAAATGCTTAAGATAATTTAGAAATTATAGACTCAGGTATTAAATTAAATTAGATTAAATTAAACTAGATTAAATTAATATTTATTAAATAAATTAGTAGTACCTGAGTCTAATTTAGAAATATGTGAATTACAAGAAAAGCTTTGATTCTTATGTTCATTGTACTATCACACTGAAAAAAAGCTGGATTCATCTCAGTGTCATCAGGTAGTAATCCATCTGGTCCTCCTTAGATCACTCACAGATAGTGAAAACCCATTAAAGAAATCAGTATAATTGCAGAAGTACTGCCTACACAAATCTGTGTAAAAGTCAGTCTTTGCAAAAAGACTGGAGATGAGAAATAACAGCAGCTTGAGGACTTACTCAGGAGGTGATGTGAAATATTATGTTATTCTTATTAACTAGGTGGGATAACAAAGTGACCTCTACAACCGGACACTGGAAACACTTCAAGTTCATTCCTCTAAATTACACTGACTTCTGGTTTCATATTTTAACCCAGTAGTTGAGTGTAGGAAAGTAGGATGAGCTCTCCATTTTGACCAGAACTTACCAGTACTGACTTTTTAGATCAATTAAAATCTGTAATGGAGTACAGTGATATGAATCACACATATAACAAACAAACAAAAAGGAGTGAACATAGAGCCTGCTGAGAAACCAAGACACAGATGGCTCTCATTAGAGGTCCTCAGGTGAAATCTTCACAAATACTGTGACTACAGTTGAGGACACCAGAGTAACACTGCTCCATTCCTCATATGAATGGGGGGCTCCTATGGGAGCCAGACTGCAAAGAAATACTCTACTCCCCACTCTACTGCCTGGGGAACTCTATTTCACTTTGCAGTATAGCTCACTTAGAATTAATCACAAGGGAACAAAGAACCCTGGGAAGAGAAGGCAAGGAAAATCTCCATTCAGAATTCAGCAGATTCAAAGAACTGGCTATTACCTTGCAAGGCATAGGCTTTTTGAAGGAGATTTCAGCTTGAGTCCATACTCCCTTCGGAGAGTCCAAGACGGACCAGATTTTCTCTTGAACAACATGATTTTCTTCAAAGATATAAACAGCAAAAGTGCCACTCATTTTGAAAAACCCATATAAGGCATAATAAAAACGCAGACAAAATTGCAAATTTCCTGGCAGGGTTGGGCCATACAGACGTCCAATGTACCCAGGCTGTGATGTAAACTTTGTGTTCGCCAACAAGTAATAACCTGCAAGACAGCACAATTACTGAGTATTTCTAATACTCAATTAGCGCAGCTGATTTGCTATTAAAGCAGTTTCAGTTATTGCATCAGACTTTGGTTATAAAAACAGTTTCTACTGGCAGAAAACAGATTATCACACTCTGTTTGAAAGGAAATAAGAATTTTTCTAAAAGCGTCCTGGCTACTTCAAGCTAAACTGGCACATGGCTAAGTTACCAGAAATAAGCACTTTTCAAATTTACACTAAAAAAATTCTCTGGCCTGCTGGCCTCAGAGGAAACCTGGCTCTTTCAAGGGTACCGCTCTGAGACCAAAGAATAAAGGATGGGGCAGAAGGCCTATTATTCCCTGCACCAAGTATAAAGAGGTGAGACTTTTTCACATATGATTAAGAACCATGAATACTCTACACAAAGAGATGTGTGAGTTTCAGAACTTACTAGCAGGCTGTTCACTCTGTGGCTTCACCACACATTTCACAGTTTTGTCTTAAAAATGCCAACTATCCTAAGCCTTGAAGTGCTAGGACCCCATCATTCCTCTATATTAAAAGCAACGCATTAAGCTATTATTATATGTGCTTACATATTTTTGTGGAATCATTCTGTCAGTGACTACTACTTCAGTACAGTGAAGATACTCTGATTTATGGTCCTGCATGACTATTCAGTAGGTGACCTTCCCCCTTTACATGTGGGGAGGCACGGCCAGAGTCCCAGCCAGGACAGAGTGGTGTACACTGATTTTTAATGGCAGAGTTGCAGTGAGTCAATCTAACTAGTGTGCTGATGACATTATTTAACAGAATGAACAATGATGCAGCAGATTAACCTTTATTTCCAGTCTGACTCTTCTAGTGAAAAGGAGTTTTAATTTACCAAACCCAGTAGTGTGATCTCCAGCTCTATACATGTTACGTTTCACTTTCACTCTGCTCCATCCTGGGCCATCTTTGTGATCCTGGTAAAAATTACACAGATCTTCTTCAAAATTGCAGCCTGCCTTGGCAGGATTGAAAGGAGTTCCTAAAAGATAGATTCATATGCTCTGTTAGGAAAAACACAGTATAATAAGCATACATATTTGAAGTACAAGGATGGCAAAGTATACTCTGCTTCATCTTTCTTTGCATTATAGAAGACGAGCCTGTGAAAAGACCTTACACATATATAGTGCAAAGTCACAATGATATTAAACTATCAATTTTCTACCACAAGTGGGTGTCATTTTCTTAAATTTTTGCTGGAGCTGGGAGGAAACCTCCTTCACAGCCCCTATAAAATATAGATAAGATACTGATATTAAGAGAAGATTCCTCCTTGAGGACATAATGCAGGAAGACATTCAGATCATATTTTTTCTTCCTCCTCCTTCATTCAAAAGATATTTGGAAAAAATGAGCATGAGTGTGTGCATGGGTGTCGTATTTTCATTTCAGCTTCCAAGGGGATAACTTTCTAACATCAACATTAAATATTTTTTTAAAGAGCAAGGTGTTTTTTTTTCTAAAAAACCCTTTTGTTGTCACGTATAATGTGTGTACATATGCATGCCACAAGTATGTAAGTCAAATGGCTTTTGGTTCATGTATCACCTCATGGCTACTGACCTCATGCATTTTAGCACTGCAAAGGTGCACCATTTGCAGTGAAGTTGATTAAAAGCTAAGCTAAGCCCCCCACCCTTGCTGATAGCTCCCTCTTGACCTGTGATGTAGAATTCATGGGTCAGGATTTGCTTTAGTCAGAAAAATCTCCCTCATGAATGGGTACTTTTAAGTAAAACATTTCTACTTCTTTAAAAGCCTCATCAGTCACTCATACCAGATGCTGGGGGAAGGAGGGGCACAACCCAAAGCCACCATGCAATTTTTGGCTACATCAGGAGTCTAGGACCTCATAAGCATCCCTCTACAGTAGCACACATGAACCTTCTGCATGGAGGCTGAGGGACTTCCCAGCAAGGGCAGACATAGAGATGATCAGCTTCAGAAGCAAAACGTTGGCTTTGGAGAGATATCTGTGGTTTTTCAGCCTCAAATGAGCCAGATCTAAGCATGCCTGTGTCTTTCTATGCCTACAGAGAAAGAGGAGGCAGCCCTGACCTCCCTGCACTGCTCTTCTAGCTAAAGAAAATGCAGCTGGAGTACTGCCAGGTCCATGCAGCATTAAACCCACCTTTTGATTCAGCCTTTGGTGAGCAAGTTTAATAGTCTGGTACCTTCTCCTTCTGTTTGGCTAACACTGAGAACTTTGTTGACCAAAACTTCCAGAAAAATAAGGAAAAATTTTAATGCTCTTACATACACTGCTATATTGGCATACAAGAAAATCAAGATCTTTTGCTTTTTAACATCTCTACTCAAAACATCTGAAGACGGAAATACAAAATTGAAGATGGAAAAACAAAGCAAAACCAGAACAGATGTCAAGGAGTTAATGAAAAAAACAGATTTACTCATCCAAGAGTTGTGGATTAATAACATATTTGGAATCTGCTCCCTACTGATACTTGAGCAGTGCAGGTAAAGATAGCAGAGACTCCAAGCAGATAAAAAAGGGGGAGAAAAAAAAATCTTTTTCCTTGATTACTTCAAAACATTAGCCCAAAATTCAAACTTGCGACTGAAAGAATGGATGGGCTCAGTGGGAAACCGCTAATCTACTTTTGACTATTGCTGAGTGCTACAGTAAAACCCAAGCAACCAGTACACAGCTACTTAGGAGGTTGCATTCACAAGTCCTTCATCCCCAGTGCCTCTACAGCAGGGGTCACATGGATTCAGCTGACTTCTGCTGCTGTAAAAACTTACTAAAAACCTGTCAGATGTGCCACTCTGATATAAAGAATACCTCCTGGAAGAGTGAAGATGGGAAGGCAAGGCTCCTATTAGGCTCTGAAGAACACCTCTGGGCATGTGGCATGGAAGAAGATAAATCTCTGTATCAGCAATAATGAAAAGCCCAGGACATTTTCTTCCATACCATCACACCTAGGGAAATCCCCCTCTCTTTCTCTGACAAGCCAGCAAGTGGTAATTTATTGAAAAGCTGGGGTGATGAAAACACAGCATTCAGTTCAGCACTCCATCTGTAGATACCCAGGGCAAGGTCTTTTAGAAGAACCATGAAGGACTGGTTTCTGGATCAAATGAATGGCATGAACAGCATCTGCTGTTTTGTTGCCAGGAGGAAGAGGAGCCCAATGGCACTGGTCAGTTGAGAAGGCAGCATCTGCACATCACTACTGAATATTGCAAGTACTGACAGATGGTGCAGTGGGGCAAAGCAAAGGGGGAAAACAAGGAAGGTAAATAGCAATAAGAACTCATACCTGTCTGATTGCTGCAATAAACCGGAGAGAAAGAAATGTCATCAAGGGCAACGTAACCTCCCTTGGCACTATTGAAAGCAACTTCAAATATTACCTGAAAACGATAATAATTTGTTATTCAGCTACCATATACATAGCAATAATTTTGGTACACATCTTCATATTACACAATTCTGATCAGATGTCCCAGATGTATTTCAGGGCATCTCAGACACCACTGCAGGTGTCAGGACAAACAAAATTGTATCACTTATTAGGAATACAAATCAGTGCCTGACCCCGGCACCAAGTCTTTACCCACTCAAGGTCAATCAAAAATCAAGGGGAACGTAACGCTTCTGCTGATTTACAAAGCATCAGTTTTAAAGATGCAGTAAGGCTACTCTCATGATACCATACGGAGCCAGTATTCAGCCTGTATTGACTGTCTGTATTGAGTAGAACTCCAAAGCAGCCTAATTATTACTGTATCTAGAATCCATCTGGATCAAGACTTAAAAACAAACTGTGAGGATTACTCTGATGTTCCAATATTAAGTTTTACTGTTTTCTCTAAACATCCTCAGATACGGAAACCCGTGCCTTGGCATCAGCTGGCAGGGAAGATTTCCTTTAAAAAATTTAGTTAAGAACCAGAAAAGCTATTGCTGTGTTTTGTTTACCACAGAAATCAAACAGTGTTTGTATTTAGTCATTCCCAAGGGACATAATTTCCTCAAGTAAGTGGAGGACAGTCCGTAACTCTTGAGGAAGTGTCTTAAAAATCCTTTTAAGTATCAAAGCTCTGAGTTACAGGAAAACTTTGAGAAAAGGCCTAAACCACAAAGCAACCCCAGGGACAAAAGAAGGATGTAAGGACAAATGCTTCCACAGTGAGATCCTGTTCAGTGAAAGCAATGCCCGTGATGTCTCGCCTAGGGATGGGATCCAAAATAGGAGAGCTGTGAAAGAATCATGAGCCATCTCCTTTAGCTGGATGAAACAAAGAGGAAGACCCTCTTGAAGAAACTGAAGAAATTATATGCAAGGTTTAGTCTTCTGTTAAGTGATCTCTAAAATAATGACTGTGTTGGATTACATAAAAATTCCTGGAGCAGAATAAAGGCCCATCTAGCCCCGTGTCTTGCTTCTAGCAGAGCTCCCTATAGAAAGAACTAAAGACAATGACAAGTTGTCAGTTCTTCTTCCCTTACATTGCATTCCCGATGGATTCTTTCTTTCCCATTAATTTGTCTAATCAGTTTTTGAAATGATCAGAATAATGGTATCCATAGTATGCTGTGGAAGTGTGTTCTACAGTTACATGATGTAGGAAAAAATTCTCCCTTTCATTTATTTTAAAACTGTTACCTGATAATTAAGAATTTGGAACAGCAAATTATGAGAAAAATGGAACAGTTAATATTTTCTGTGTCATTTATGGTTTTTATGAACTTCTACCATATTCTACTTCAGTGACTTTTTTTTACAGACTGAAAACTGTTACTTCATTAATTTATAAAAAATTCATCCATACTTTTGATTACCCCCATCTCCCTCTTACAGATCTAGGATATTCTTTTTTAACTGAGAGTTGGAGCTGCATACTCTGCTGAACACAGGGGTACTCTGTGTCTTCATCCAGTGGTACAACATCCTCTGATTTGCTGTTTATTTCACTATAGACAGTCTCCAACATTCCAGATGGTTTTATGAATACCATTAAGAACTGAGAGGATATTTTTGCAAAATTAACCACCATAATGCCACGCTCTGAGCAATCATTAATTATTTTCCGTCTACAGCACTAGGACTGTTACTCCCTTGCATGTTACTTTATCTTTATCGACTAAGTAATCGACTTATATCGACTTACCATTCCATATTATGAGACCTTATCAGATCAAATCTCCTTTCCCATACCATCTGAAGTCTGACAATTCAAATGGATGACTTCATCACTAACTTTACAAAGCATGAAAGGACTATATAACATCTGATGAAAATTAGCTTTACCACTAACATTTTCTGAAAATCTGCAGTCTTACGGTGAATTAATAAATAACCTACGTGGTTAAACCAAGTACAATGAAAGCCAATTTATTTGTAATCCTACTATTAGAAGTATATATATATATATAGGGATTGAGTATATATATAAAAATTACATATATATGTATAAAATTTGTATCTGTATACATGTAAGTACATACGTATATATATAACACATATGCAGCTTACTCCAATCTTCCAAGATATTAGATATAAGAATATATATTTTACATATATATATATAAAGATGTAAGGCACATATTTGTGTATGTGTATACAGATACACATACATATACACATATATATACATACAAATTTTTATATGAGCATGTGTATTTTTGTAATGCATATATACACACACATATATATATAAAAATGTTTATTCAACTCTTCTAAGATTTGGATTTTTTTCAGTAAACACTACAGAATAAAAAATTCAATTTATTTCTGATACTCTTGAAATTAACTGTAGTAACCATAAAGAGCTGGTTTTCACATCTACAGACTACTATTAGGGCCCAAGTCTGGACTCTGTCTTGTGAAAGCACAGAAAGACTGAATTTCAGGACTGTATAAGGTAGAGAAAAGAGCTTGAATTTTTTTAAAATTTTTTCTTCTGCAGTGGGAGGCATGCATTACTTTATGATACTCAGCATCCTCAAAAATGGATCATCGATTGACAGCAATATGGGATTGTGAGAACACTGACATTATTAAGAACTGAAAGACCTCATGTTAGTAGGACCCTACAATACCCAAGGTATTCTGTTCAAGCATTTCACCACCAGGCTTCAACTCTGCTGAAAAGCAAGCACCAGTATGGAAAGTGATTCCTCCTTGACCCTTATGTAGTTGATAAAGGAAACAACAGATCACCAGCATCTTTATTACCATCTTTTGGATACCGGATGGCCAATGCCATGATCCCAGCTTGGCCTGAGTCAGCACTGATATCCGATGCAACCTGAAAGCCACAGCTGGACTGTACAGGAATGATTGCTTTACCTCCACAGGGTACAGTGCATTGAAGTCAACTTCTGCTAGTGCCCAGTCCACACTCAGTGCACTGTCTGTTTTCCAGATCTCTTCATAAAAGCCACTTGTGTCTCTCAAGTAAATGGTAAAAACAATGCTACTCTCCTGCTTTAGTTGATAATAAAAAGATAAGCAGCCAGACATCGGGGCTGTCGTCTTTGGTGAGATTAGCTGGGCCACTTCCTGAAAATGTTTGACGTAAACAGAGTCCACATACATGTAGTGACCTAAAAGTATAAAAGAAACTTGGTAGAAGGACATTCTTTAAAGGACACCACTTACAAGAAGTATCAGGAGATGGTCAGGAACTTAGACATGTATCTCTGTGACCCGGACAATGATGGTTGATTTCTAGGAAATGTTAGTAATTCCAATAAGTTCTTTTTTTTCTCTCCTTTCCTTCTTTGTACAAGCCAAAGGTGTTTGGCTAACATACCACTGGCAAAACACTCAGCCTCAGCTCTTTCTTCAGTCTTTATTCAAGTCCTTTATATCAAATAAAGTAATAACCTTTCTGAATTTTGGGAGCTGTTCATAAATGGAGAAAACTGATACAACTGAGTAAAATCCCTGCCTCCCAACAGCTCATCATAGTATTTAGTCTTCCTCCAAGTGCAACTTTTACTAAGGCAACACAGGTAAAGGAACAAGACTATAAGCCATGTGTTTCCTCATGTTTTACTCAGCATGTATCTAATGAATTGACAAACAAACTTTATTCTGTCCATTTCACTACTTGTATAATTCTGCTCAGTCTATCTAAGATTTGGTTTCTAAATGTTTTACCTTTACTGAATAGACTGGGGGTTTTGGTAAAATCATTGAAAAAGACTTTTGGGAGATGTTAATAAACAGAAAAATGCATCACAGATTAGTAGATTCCCTCCCCCTTCAATAGCCAATATGAACTGCAGGATTTTCAAAGGGTACAGCTTCTTAGACTTTGACTTTGGGAGAGCTATCTGGATTTAAACAGGGCACATCCATGTGCACAGAAGAAAAACGCATCTGTTTTTTCTTCTTCTGCACTCTCAGAAACACAGCACCAAACAATATCAGTTGATGAATGGAAAAATGGTTCTTCACAAGTAGAAAACTTAGAGGAGAATGACATGTCAAACTGACAGCGTGCTTCAGCATGGACACTGCAGACTGTGCTGTTAGGTTTGTATCTACACCGCTATGTTAATTATCTAATTGTGTTCTCAAACCTGGAGATGTCATTTCTTGCTTGACACCAGTGGAAGGAAGGGAAAGGGCTTTCTTGGCTTTGGGTCTCCTCCAGCCTGCCCAATGCCAGGGGACTGGTGACACTTCAGCAGTACTTGCCTGAGAAGTTCTGGGCTTCATTTTTGCTCTGCAGTTTTACCACATTTCATAGCTTAATTATCATCTCCCTGTCTGATATACATTCATAGCCCAGCTCTCGCAAAAAGAAGGCTCTTCCATGACTTGCTGCTTCTCAGGCTCTTCGCAGTCGATGGTCAGCAGTGAGGGTTTGGTGTGAAAAAGAAACACTGCAGCTACAAGAAAACAGATCCCTCCCAGTTGTCGGCATTTCCTACCACATATAGTACTTTATTTAATCGGTAAAGTTGTCTGCTGTTGGACATTGTGGTGAGTTAAAGTACCATCAAAATTTTATCAGCGTTTAGGTGGCATGGGGTGATGTAGGGATGGACTGACACTCTGTACTCAACTCACACAATTGTGAACTAAATAAAAAAGCACAGCGGCATGAGTTAAGGGAAGAGGATCAACCCTGCTTTTCATGATGTGATTCCTTGCACTGTCACAAGCATCGCAATGTCGAAGATGAACAGTGCGCTGCAGCAGCCAGATCTGACCGTCACCTACTGTGGTACTTCATGAAACAGTATATCAAAGGCTAAGATATGCCCCAAACCTTCTCTATGACTACGTAAAATGTTTTCCTCTCAACAAGGTGGCCGGGACAAGTATTTCATACAGGGCAAGTGCTGAAAATGCTTTAAGTCTTTGCAGCATTCTGCCTCCAACAGACTGTATTAACAGCACCATATTTGACTGAAAGAAGCAAAACCCCTAAATGGTGCAATTTAACCTGAGATTCTCCAAACACGTTTCAATCCCTTAGCTCTCCTACTTAACTTTCCCACTAGCCACTAGAAAGAAAACCCCTGCCAGATGTACAGAGCAGCAGTACAAGATTTTAAAACTTACTGTGGCTCATACTTTTAGAATCCACAAAAAGATGAAATACATCCAAAATTTTATCCTTATTTTGAGTAATTCTGAAGTCTAGCAAGGGGTGTAACAAAGTTATTATAAAACTTACAGGAAACATTGTATGAACTTCCGTAAATACTCCCATCCTCTTCTAATCCCCTTTTGCACATAAATCATTCTTACCCCATCCAATGCCAGAAGAAAAGAAAGAACTCACATAAGAATTTGCAGTATAAGAGTAATACGTGGATAAGAGACTCAAATTTTCCACTATACTTCTGTCACACATTCATTGCTTACCCAGTTCGCTGTTAAGTGTGTGGTCTTTGGGCAGGATAGACTGAGAATTGCGAATGTTTCCTCCACCAACAAACCAGTTGACATTGGGGTTCCAGCGGTTCACAAAGCCACAAAGATGATTTTCTTCAAAGTCACATTCTGCAATTGCAGACATCATCAGCTGAGTGCACACATTTTCATTACAGAAACTGGGAGAGAGGTGGTAACTGAGCACTGGCATCATTTTACATATGGCCGTGCAGAGAACACCCGTATTTATCAAACTGGAGACAGCACTTAGCTTTAATAAATGGAAGCAAACCTAGCCACAATTTTGCATCAGTTTTTGCTAAAATTTTTATTTCCATCCTGTTTGGTCCTATCAATCTTTTCATTATTTGGCAATATGGGACTACTGTAATTCAGAACTAAATAAAATAATATAAAGTATTCCACTTCATAGTATTAAATAGTGAGAGCAGAGCTTCCACTTGTAAATCACAAATGGCTAGAAGCAAAACAGGACTAGTATTTCATAGCAGTAATGAGACTGCTTTGTTTCTTTCACAGAGCCAAATAATTGTGACAATTCAGTTGGACTCCACCAGAGCTCCCCAGAAATACCAAGGTCTCCCAGCCTCCTAGCCACTGACATTTCTGAACTTCATTAGCGGTTTGTGGCAAATGTCATGAGGAAATAGCAGTAAGTGTGAATATCTAGAATGACTCTGCAACTTGCAATATGCCACTGTAAGGAAGCATGAGCAGGCAGACAGCAGAAATAAAGTCACAGTTGTTGTGTCTAATATTTGCAGCAGTCTAGTTTTATGAAAAGATAACACTTGTTCCTCCTTGAACAATAAATAGATTTAGAATGAATTATTGCATGTGAAATGTATATATATAGATATATATCTCAGAGATGGGTGAACAAGAACAGGTATCAGTGTGCAACCTTAGCTTAAAAAATATCTGTATCAAATATGGTAGCCTACTTTTCCATAAGGAAAAAGCCATTATCTTTTTTCTAAACCCAGACTTTGAATTCAGTTTTAAAACTGCCAACAAGGTTGGTTTTTTTTTTTTCTATGCAGAGAATATGAGAGCTGAACAGACAGTACTTACCAATACAATATCCAGGAGTTATTTTAATTTCAAAAACTGCTATACTGGCAGATTTATCTTGTCCCATTTCACCTTCCAGTACAATCTGCACAATATAAACCAAACTGTAAATCTTACCATTTCAGTATTTCCATTATCACTCTAGACATTTAAACAGGATAAACATAAGAACAAATTAAATATATTGGGGGGCACTCATCATCCTTACAGTCAGGAGAGGTGTTTTTGCTGGAAGAGCTTGGCAGAATGCATTAAAGACAGAGTCAAAGCCCTTCCTTGAGGACAGAAGGCACACTGAAGGACAATGAGACAAGGCCAAAAAATCCCACACTTCATATAAGAGTATGGGACTCCAGATTCCTCAGCTGTGGCTATACAGGATGTTACTGTGAGAGATGTGATGTGATGGGTTTTGGGTAGAAATGCTCTCAGCTTCTGACTCCTCCCAGAAGGAGCTGCAGACCCCAGACCTGGGAGGTCCCATATCTGCTGCAAGATGCCAGCAGCTCTGCAGGACTGCCATCAGGTGAGACGTCCTTGCCACATGGCCCGGCTGGCCATGCTTTCCTGTGAGCCGTGACACGTGTTCCCTGGGAAGAACACTAACTGACTGGCTCAGGACAGCTCTGCTCACTGATTTTAGGGATAGAGGGGCTGGCTGACTCACATGCTGCCAGCCCTAGGGTGCCCTATGCTTTGCTTTGCTTTCCCAGAGTGGAAATTTTCAAAAAGCAGTCCGTATACCCCAACACATGCAACCAGAAAGCTCATGGCATGTTCTAAAACTGGCCTTACCTTGTACTTCTTTGTGCTGTTCATTAAATCTAAGCTGGCTATGAGCCAGCTATCTGAAGGCTCCTTGGCTGACCACAGCAAACGATCAAAGCTCTCTCCTTCCTGCCTCAGGTACAGGTTGAGCCTTGTAGGATCAGGTGAAGTCTCTGAAGACATTGCTATCTGATAAATCAGTCTGACACAGCTCCACTCCTCAGAGTACAGCTCAGGGCTGGAAAGCACTGCTTTCTCACCCTCGTAAGATGTATCCACAGAAATGTAATGTCCTGCAAACAGACACACATCAGAATAATAAATGTCAGAGGCATCCCTGGACAAAAGTACTTATTTATAAACGAATGATTGTTCTGGGGCTAGGTCAGGAGATTGAGACCACCACTCACTTGTTGAGCAAGTTATTTAACCTTTTGATATCCCACTGTACCCACATGTCACTTCATGTGCCTCTCAGCATTTTTGATCACTATTTTTAAATTATTGGAAATCATCAGAGAAAGATGTTACATCAGTGTAAAGCAGATTATTAAGCTGTAGACAGACAGTTTGATCAACAAGACAATTTACACACGCAGGAATATGCTGCAGGAATATTTAGTTGGTTTACAGATCAAAACTTTTTAACTTCAGTTTTTGTGGTGTTTTGAGCCCAGAGGGCAATTGAGCACCATGCTGCTGTTCACTCACCCCTTCCCCTTCAGGAATGGGAAGGGTAAAATAAAGCAAAAGGCTCAGGATTTGAGATAAGGACAGAGAGAGATGACCCAACCATTATGGTCACGACAAAAGACAGGCTTGTTAGGGGGATAAAAAAGAACATCACTTCAATTCAAACACTAACAACGACACTACTCAACAGAGTAGTGGGACAGTGAGAAGCATTACCGCATCTTAAAAACACCTCCCCCTTTGCTCCTGATCTCTCTACCCTCTCTCCACAAGGGGCGCAGGGGGGCAGGGGATGGGGGTTACAGTCTGTCTGCCACTCCTTCCTCCTCAGGGAGAGGACTCCTCAAATTCTCCCTTGCTCCAGCATGGTGTCCCTCTCATGGGAGACATTCCTCAATGAACCTTCTCTGTCATGAGTTCTTCCCACTGGCTGCAGCCATTCCCATGCTGCTTGACATGGGTCACCCCCACGTGTTGCAATCCTCCCAGCACCAAACTACAACAGCCAGGCCTGCTTCTTCCCATGGGGTCCCAGCCTTCTTCAGCTGCAGCACCTGCTCCAGCATGGGGTCCTCCACACGCTGCAGGTGGGCATCTGCTCCACCACAGACCCCCATGGGTGGCAGGGGGCGGCCCTGACATCTTACCACGGGATACAGGGGAGTCTCTGTTCCTGCACACCTACCCCCCTTGCCCTCCATTCTTTCACTGATCTAGGTGTTTGCAGAGGTGTCCTCCTCACAACTCCTCCTCACAACTCCTCCCAGATTCCCCTTCTTAAATACGTTATCACAGAGGCACAGCCACCGTCACTCATTGGCCCGGCCTTGGCCAGAGATGGATCTGACTTGGAGCTGGGGGAGCTTAGAGAAGCTTCTCCCAGAAGCCACCGCTGTAGGCCCCTCCCCTGCTACCAAAAACCCCCATCACACAAACCAACACATTTTTATAATTTAGATTTTGAAACAATACGTAAAATCTTCTAGAGCATTTCCAGTTTCAAAGAACCAAACTAGAAAGACACACTTAAGTGGTAAAACAACCATGTACAAATCTGCTGGGAAAAAAAAAGTGCTAAACATAAAGCTACATTTAAATGTATCAGCAGTCTCAATGGGATTATTTCAAAATTACTCTCTGGGTGGATATTTTAGGAGAAGGACCTAAAACATAACCTTCTCTGTAAAAACAAAAGAAAGGATGCAATGGCAACCATGAAAGGATGTGTGAGGAGGCCAAAAAATGCCAAGGAAGCAACATGTAAAAGAAGCAACCAACAGTAAATAAACCACAGTGAAACAGAAGTCTGGTCCCGGAGACTTTACTAACACATCAAAACCAAGATCAGGAGAGCAAAATGGGATACAGAAGTCAGAAAAACCTGGAATGCAGCACCAGAAACAAGTGAAACAGTGAGAGAAATAAAATTTTTAAAAACCCAGGAAAACAACAAAGCAAGCTAGGACATCCATATCTGAAAGATTATCCTACAGTCAATCTGGAAAATCATCCTTCCAACCTAGTAGCAATGTATATCAGACAAATCCCATTCCTAATACTAATTCTCGGTAGCCAGGCTGCAAGCAAGGGTGTAAGTACTATCAGGGACTGTGTCAAATCAGCCCGTCACCCAGCAGCACATCACACCTATCCCCTTTAGACTTCTCAGAGCATATATTTCTTCTTCTTTAATCTCATTTCACTTGACCACAGAGCTTGTCTCAGTTTCCACAAATATGTAAGCACTTGCTTAACTTGGACACATCAGCAGTCAGACTGATGTTAAATATATTGCTTCCCTCTGAAGCACACCCTCCCCTCTCAAATCCTGCCTGCACCCTGGCTGCTTCCCAGGAGCTCCCCTATTGCCTTTTCAAAAGTATTCTCTCTGATGTGAAAAAAATCATCGCTATGAACAGTCACAGCCTGCCCCTCCACAAAGGCAAAGAGCAGGGACTGATTTGATCTACAAGGTTCCCAAAGTCTTCTCCCATACACGCCCTGGAAGATGCCAGGAGCAGGCTGCAGCTCTGACAACACCCGATTCCTTGGGCAGTGTGTATTACAGCAGCCCCCTGCATCTGCTCTCTCTCTCACCTGCAAAAACTGTGCACAACAACCCATTTGTACTGTACATTTTTTTTTAGCAAATGTAAGACAAATGACTGCTACTTACTTAGGGGGTAGATGAAGCCCTAAGCAGTATAAGGGGCTGTGTAAATACAGAAAAGCTTCGTTTTCTTTCCCTTTTTAGGGAATGGATTTCTTTTTTCCTCTTAACATAATTTCTCTTTGTATCTACTCTCTCTTGGAGGAATATACAAAATCACTGGTTAAGTATGAGTAACTTGTTACTTCAGCAGCATATGAATGAAAAATAAACGCAGGACTGAATATTTTAAAATAGGCACCTAATGTGCCTGCCAAATACTTAATCTGTAAAATATGGATGCATAAAACATCCACCTGCATACAGATAACCAGTTAGTTCACAAGAGTTATCACGCACAGTATTTATTTGCTGGCATGTGCTAGTCTAAGGTATGCCTGTTTTTCCATATGCATGGAGGATAGAGGGAAATCACCAAGGCTCTAATAGAAAATTGAATGCTTCTCGCATATTTTAGTTAATGTAAGTGGCAATATTCAGTTCAGATGAAGAATCTGTGTTTTTAGACTAGTCTCAATTTGGATCATTTTGCTTACAAAGAAACCTACAATTCAGAATCCATGCCTGGCAATTTCAGTTTAGATTTGAGCCCTATTTTTGTCTGTACTTCATGAGAAACTCCATAGGAAACAGACCATTCTTATAATAGTCGTCTTTTTTTCCCCACGAAATAAATTAGTGTCGACATAGGAAAACACACTCACAAGAAGACCTCAAATTACCAGCTATGAGGCTTAAATGGCTGCCTGGCTTTAAGACTTAATTATAAGTAGACTACGGTTCTTCTACAAAAATAGTGATTTAAAAGAGAAAGAAAACCTCTTGGAGTTTCCAGTTGAGATGATTATTTTACTATAAACTTGACTCGGAGTTCTCTGCTTGCTGTACACTTGCTTTCGCTTGTTCTCATTCCCCACTGATAGGAGAGCAAAGACCATTAACTCTCTCTTTAATCAGGGTTTTTTTTTAGTTGCTTTAAAAAAAAATATTAATTTGACCTATTCATTAAGTCTTCAGAAATGTAGTGCTCTCACCCCCAACCTGCTAATAATTTTAGCATCTTCTGGAAGCTTAAATGTGTAATTTGCTCCACTGTAATCAATGGGAGCACTGATAGAGAGCTTTATGTGTAAGTTTAAATGCTTTGCTAATCAGGATGAGGGAGCCTGGCACTTTGCAGCATCAAGCACAGAAAATGCTAATATTAAACTGCTTCCAAATGAATGTTGGCATTGATTAAATGGCCTTTATACTAAACTGCATTTCAGTAATAGCAACAACATGTACCATTGATGCAGAAAGGAAGGTCTCACAATGCAGACCTCAAGGACTGACACAGAGCAATTGTGAGAGCAAATCAATGTGAAGAGAGGGTTCCTTGGGGTAAAGAAGCAGACAACTTTCCACACTTCTTTGTTGGAGTAACAGAAGGATATTTAGCAGTCTATCGAGAATTTGGTGAATGCACAGTGCTGTAGCCTGAAAACTCTCATAAAAAATGTAACATGCAGCTTTGTTTTCCAGCATGCCACATGACTTTTCTCAAAATCCTCCTCCAAATGCCCACAGAACTTAATTTATAGCAGTCACTCAGGAATTATTAAGAGAGGACTACTCTTGAAAATCACAGGAAAGCAAAAGAGAGGTAGTCACAGAATGCCAGGAAAAACCTTATGACACAGTAACACAAACACAGAGTTTCTGGCAATTACTTGCTCAGAGCAAGTAATTAGGCTCAGATGCAGCCCTAATCAGTATAAGGGGCTGTACACATACTAGAAAGCTAAATTTTCTTTCCATTTCTGGGGAATGGCATGGAGTTTTTCTATGATGATGAAGACACCATACAAGCTTCTTCACACATGACAAAAGTCAGGGACCACTAACCTTTGATTGCTAACAGCTAGCAGTTCCCTGGTGAAGGCAAACACCTACAGCCAGAAGAAGAGATGGGAAAAAGGGGACTCTCAGATGTGTTTCCCTCACCACTCACTACTGAGGCTGGTGAGTAATGCACTTCTTACCCACATTCCTATAATGACTTTTTGAACTCCTGTGGAACTTCACTGACTTCTCCTTGACAGCTGAATTGAACTGTACAGGACCAAGCATGTTTTCATTTTACATTACTCCATGTCCAAGCAAAATACTGAGCCCAGAGGTGACTAGGAGCCAGTGTTTCAAACCTATAGCCCTCAACACAGCTAAGCACTGCAGTGGCTAAGCCTCACAAAATGAGACCTTTAAAATACTTCTGTATGCATGTCTCTCCTTTTGCCGCTCTAATAAGCAGTTCCATACAGAGTCCCTCTCAATTACAGCTGGTGATGAGTCATACACTCAAATTTTCCAATTTTTTTTTTTTTTTAAATTTACTTACCAGATAGTCATCAATACATCAGTCAGCAGTGTTTGTATCAATGGCTTTGGGAAAAGAGGGTTGAGACCAGCAATACTACTTTTTCCCAAAAGCAATGCAGAAATGACCCTGATTGCTTCCGCTGTAAATAACACAAGACAAAAAGCCAGATACTGGCTAATAAACTAAACCAAATTCTGTTGACAAAATGAAAAAAAACAACTGGGATAACTAAAATTACCAGTTAGCTTTTCAATTATATACTTTCACTGTAAAAATTTGGAGGAGTATCCACAGACATTTTAGAACCTTTGTGGGGTTCGTATCTGACACAGCTGTTCATTTAGTTCAGCAACAGTGCAGCTTTACAAGAAAAACTACACATAAGCAGTGAGCTCCAAGAGAAATAGTATTAAGGAAATATGAAGCAGAAAAAGTCTGGGAACACACATTTGATTAGGTACTCATTTATACAGAAAATTTGCAAGAAATACCTTGAAGTTTCCAGTCACGTTTGGATTTTCCCTGTACTTCCCATACAAAAACAGGAAAGAATATTACCAGGGATTCTTAGGACAAAAATTGATCTAATGATACCTTCTCAGGAATCTCAGTGTCTGGATTTTTGGGCTGTGGCTTCAGGGGGTTTTAAAAAATATTCTACTGCCATTAGAAAAAAAAGAAAACAAAAAGGCAGCAAAGCAGTTTATTCTTCACAACGTGTTAAGCCTTCTTCCATCTCCAAGGAAAAGTTAGTTAAAAATATTAATGATACAGCCAGAGAAGCATCATTTTGCAAATGAAGTTTGCACATGGAGGTCATCCCTGGGTACAGATGAGATTTATATGAAGGTTCAGAGTTTGAGTTAAGAACACAGAAATTCTACCAGCTACTTCATATGAGGTTTTGGGTGAAGCTAGGAGAAGTCTTGTGGCACTGAATATAAAAACTTCAGACTCAACACTCCACTTTTCATTCCATTTCTTTTCAATAGAAAGCAAACTTTTCAACTAAAGTGGACTTCTGCTGGAAACTTGGCTTGAAAAACACTGTGTGAATCAACATTAAATCTGTCCTATCTAAAAAGTTGAGGTTTCTGAAAAAAAATATTTCTTTAATCAGGAACAGTCACCATGCAATTTAGTAAGGTTTTTTGGAGGTAAAAGGAAGAGTTGGAGGGTGAGGTGGGTTTTTTCCAAATTTTTTTAGGCAGTGTCTTGGGAGAACAAAAAATTGCATGAGCAAGTGAGAGAACAAAAAATTGCATGAGCAAGTGACTTTTCAACAGGAGGGAAAGGTTTTGCCCTACAATTCCATGAAGAAAATAAAAGAAATCCCCAAACCTATCAAACACAAAAAAGCTTGCACAAATATTTCAACTAGGTCCATAATACTGTGCTGGGATTAGAGAATCAGCTTAAACTGCAACTATAGTGGCAATTTTTAATTAGAAGTCAAACAAATGCAGTTTGGAATACTTTAATAAACTTTCAACCTACAAGCAGAGAGCTGTTACCAGAGACAGAGGTAACAAGCAGCATTAAAAGCTAGGTAGCATGGGGCTAAAGGGCACAGAGCCCTCTCCCAATTGGCTGCAGGTGGGGAAGGTCCCCTCTGGGTAGTCTTGGCCACAGTGTCACCTGATGCACATCAAGAGCCACCAAGACCTCTTGTGTGAGCAAAGATCTTTTGGTAGCAGCAGTGCATCCCAGACAGCCAGAGAAACAGTTACCTCTGACCACTCCTGCTGGACCCGAGGAGGAGGTCTGTCCACCAACCCCTGGGGAGGTCTTCCACACAGCCCCCTCTCCAACCTGATCTGGCAGACGGGGAAATGTGGCAACAGCGGAGCTGGTGTTTAACTACTTCCCCTTGGCCCTCAGGAGACTTGTGGCAGCAGTTTCTCTCCCAGATGGACAGACACATGCATGACACACACAGGGCTGCGTGGCAAAGCCTGGCCCACATTAATGAAGTTAAAGGCTCAGCCCCAAAATATCCAGGGTGGTGCCACGATTAAAGCTACTTGACCCCACAGGGCATAACTGGTATTTTCATTCCCATCAAGCCACAGATTATTTCTGGTAAGCCATTAGATTCACAACAGGAGAACTGCATGCTATATGCTAGGACCGATTAGTGTTGTCATCATAGGAAAAAACTTTCTGGTCTTTAAACCTCCTTGTCTACTCTGTGGTTTCTTAAAAGCAAGTCTGTGAAAATAGCTAAGGGATGGAGAAGCAGGAGGTGGTCTGTGTTTGTTGTCTGCAGTGGCTGACATGCACGGCTACTGTCAAGGCTTTTCCTCTTCTTGTGTATCTACAGGGGCACCTCAAGCCTACAGCTGTCACCTTTCTGCAGCAAAAGTCGGTGGTCCTGCCTGGCCGCTGCCAGCTGCCCAAACCCTGATCATTGCCCAGGCAGGGAGGGCACCCTCAGGTGCCAGTTAAATCTGCTCCTGTGCTACTCTCCTTCTTCAGGGGGAACAATGGGGTTTCCAGGCAAGATTCACAAAGCTGAGTAGTATTTATTGAAAATAAAAGCATTTTGTAGAAAAGCACAGCCTCGGGCAATGAGCACCCAGGCAGTCACAGGCCTTCCTCTTACTGGATGGACAGCACTGACAAAAGGAGCTCCCCTGGCAGCTTTCTCTCCAGCTCACTTTAATTTACAAACGGAGTCTCCTTCTGGGGACCGAGATTTATCATTTGACCCTTTGTTTGCCACAGCCACCAGACCGGACCAGAGAGCTCCTGCTTCCCAACGGGGATGAATCTTCAAAGGCTCCTTTCCCGGAGGACGGCTTGGGTTAAGTACCAGCTCCACCTCCTGTCCCCTCCTTTGCTCCCCCAGCAAGTTCAGAAATACAGCTGTTGGCAAGCCAGTCAAAATCCATAAAAGTTACACAATTAGCCCCGAAACACCCTGTGACTGCATCATCTGGTCACATCTACTACTACACTGGCAAAACCTTCCAGCCTCAATCCACCAGCGTGCCTGTGAAAGTCTGGAAAAGGTCCAGCTCACACTGCCGTTTTCTGTTTCTGATTTAGAAGAGTTGCTCCACTGCACTGGGGAAGCTTGAACTTGTAAGGGCTATGTGGCAAGAGCTGGGTTCTCTCCCAAGATCCTTACATCATCCACCAATTACACCAGATCTTCTGGTCGCTCCAAACACAAAGCATGTGGGGTTTGTCTTCTTTCACAATGACCTCACAGATTTTTATACAATTTTCAAGTTTTCTTTCTGCTTGTTCCAACCAACCCATTAGTCCCAGTTCAGACCACTCAGTTCCCCTTTCCATGCTGTTAATTACATAACTTTAGCAATTTTTTATCTCCTGACACAGAGGCTGCCAGGTTTTTCTCCAGTATCTCTGGTTTTCTTTGCAACAGCTCTTTCACAAAGCCATCGTCATGACTTCTATCAGGTGGGATACCTGAGCGTGATGTAGCTAAGATCTGGAGACAAAAGATTATCTGCTGTGAATTTCTGAATTGGAAATAATTTAGAAAAGCCTTTTATTTGTTCTTTGGCATCCTGTATCAGTTTCAATTGTCCCCAGTGCACAGGGAATATTAAAGATAAAAACCAGATAAAGTAGAAATCATCAGACATCTAAGTGTTCACAATGCTCATCTCTTTCATTACTATCTCTATCTCTTTGCTAAATCATGTTTCCACCAGGATCAAGCACACAGAGCACCGCAATAGCTGTTCTAGCACAGCTGCTTGTCCGACTGGCAGAATGTATCACAGGGCTGCCTTCCTTTAGCAAAAGAATATGAAATTTCACTCCTACAGTATACCCTTGCATTATGTTGTCTATTTACTTTGTTCATTGCTCCTTTCATTTTTTTAATGCAGATGCATGTGGTGTGGTGGAGTATGCCTGTAATATATTACAAGCTCTGTTTTGTACTGTGTACTGAGCATGTCTCAGCCTGCCCAAGGCAAACCTACCCATCCGCAATCCCCACAGTTTTGGCATTTTTTTCAAGAAAAATCCATCAGATTTGCAACCCAGACCAAGATGATAGCCTGCAACCCTCAGGGGAACCAATGTGAGAAATTTGATGACCCAGACCATGAGACAGGCAACTTCTCATTGTGTCTCAGAAGAGGGTGTTTCTGGGGCCATGCTCCTCCTTGGATCAAAGTGACAAGCACAGTCACAGGGAGCAGGAGTTCGAGAGAGAGAAAAAGAGATACACCAACCCAACCTTGATTTGGTTCTGCATGTCAGGATTTCCATTAATCTGGAAGATCATGCTTTTCTGCTTCAAAAGCAAAGAATTCTTGGTTGAGCGATCTCCTTGGTATGCTCCAAAGCAGTTAAACTAAAAGCCCATGGTGCTTGTTGTCTAAGCAAAACTCTGAAGGAAAGGAGCACTCAGCCAGGGACGTGGGAAGACTGGCCCCAGCAAGCAGTGGCCCTGGGAGGGAGAGGACAAGTAAGCCTTGGAGCTGGGGCGAGCAGGAACAAGTCTGCCCAGTATGAACTGGCTAAGGTGCACAAGGGAGTGGGGTCACCACATGCAGGGGGGGCTCCTGGGCCAGATGCAACACTGCCCTTGGGGAAAGAAGAAAATCCTCAACCAGTAGTCTTTTGGAGTACATCTGCAAACCACAAGGATACACTCAGTGTAAGTTTATAGAAGCAAAACCTTTTTACTACATGGATCTGCTCTCTCTGCATCTGTCAAATCACTTGGCCTACTGCATTACTCCAAAAACCAGCTCATCTGCCTAAACAGTTGTCTACCTCTCACAGCTACATCAGAACAACTCATAAAATATAACCTCTGCCCACAAGCATTCTCCCTCCAAGGAAAGTTATAAATGTGCTTGGTCTATACAAATTATATTTACTCTGACACTCACCTGGGCCCTAGGTTTTATACTGACTGAAACATTACTCAGTTTGAAAATATTTGAAATATTTATTTTGTTTCACTGGGTTCAGAAGTTGAACTCTGGTGAGTCCAGTTGCCCGCTTTCCAAATTTTACCCTTTTTTTATACCAGGATCATTAGGATGAGTGGCGGGCTCATGGTGGGCTGATCAGCGATGGCACATCACAAAATACAAGTAGAACTGCGAACAGATGGGTATTTATATCCATGTCCTGAAATAGCTGGTTACAGAAAGTGCCTACAGGTGAGATAATCAGATCGTGATGGGTGCTAGCATTCACCTGAGGGAATCAGCCTAGCTACACCATCAGTTTCCAAAAGCTGTGGGAGGTTGCTGTCTCATAACTTGTTCATCACAGGCTGCTGCTGTGGCTGCTATGTTTACTCAGTGGCCACTCTTGAGTAATCCACTCTAAGCAAGAAAGCAGTTGCAGTGACTCATCTTCTGACCAGCAAGCTTCATCCTGGACCAGGAACACGCAACGGTGAAGATTCAGCATCTGCAAACACAAAACCTGCAGCCAAGGAACGCATCTATTGATGTTGAACATAACAACCACCAGAACCATGGCTAATATTTACAGTAGATCTGCAGAACTGCATTCAGCAGTTAGCCACTTCAAAGATCAACACTCGCGGCCTTAATTTACCAGGGATGCTTCTAGGCTTGTAGTCCTGTACGTCATTCCTACCTGGCAGGCAGCTGTTAGGAACTGAAGATGTGTGTGTGTGTGTACAGACAGACTAAGCCAAAATTCACAAAATTGGAGAATGGGCTTTTTCAAGTGTTTATCCAAATAGCCACAAGTTACATATCTCTAACCTCTAACACATCTCATGCACATTTTAGGGGAATGGAAAGTAACTGTACCTTTAATCCTGAAATTGACATTTGACCTTGAAGTATAACCTGTGGTACCATCACATTCATTAGGTATCTAATCCTCTATGTCCAGAGATGTTTGCCGAAGGATTTTTCATTCAAGTATTATATAACGCATCTAACTTCCTGACTCTTCCTGTCAAGCAGAAAGTACACTTCAAATGACATGTGCTCGATGGCAGAGCGCATTCATCAGAAGCCAAGCACAGGGACTCTGGTCATAACCCTCCCTGCAAGGGAGCTCCTTTTGACAAACATGAATGATGACTTCTGGTTGAGTACTCTTAAACAGAAACTGTTAAAACTGGTAAAATTAAACACGAGGTTAATTTCACAACCCAGGAAGCCTGTGAGATTCAACCTATCAAGGCTACTCTAAGCTTTTTTTTTTTTTTTTCCCCTTCAATTATTATTACTCTTTATCCCCTTTCGAGTGTATAATTGTAAAAATACTTTTAGAAATATGAAATGATATTTCATAAATATGAAATTCATATTTAAAATTACGAAAAGGCAGGAATGAGCACTTGCTTTTTTTTTCTAGAAACTTGCATGAACTTATTAACCTCAGAATGACTTTCCAGTTTTTTCAGAGATTATAGAAAAATTGCACATTGATAAATTTACTGCTGGTCTCAAAATTCAGAAGATCCCAAAGTATTTTACAGAATGTTGTGAGCCTCTGTGGGGAGGGGCTGATGTTCTATGGCTCCTTCCACTCTGCCTCAGTAGTTGCAATCTCTAGTACCATCAGAAGGAGATTCAGTTGCGGAATTTTGGCTCCAAGCAAGACATTTGGACTTCCCAAAATTACATTTGTAAGGATCACTTGGTATCAAAAGCAAAATACACCTCCTTGTGCAAACTCTAAAGGAACAGGAAGAAATGGATAGTAGAGAATGTTACAGATGTTTAGACATTTAGGAGATTTACAAGCCAGTATTCTGCTTTCCATAAGGTATCTAATGGCTGACCACAATCAACAGAATTTTGATACATTTTAGCTTCCCTGGACTTTGTGTTTTAATTACAACATCCTCTCAAATTTTAATTTGTGACTGAGTCCCAGTCAGTGAACCACCTTATATATTTGAATTCAGCTCAGGCCATCGGATGTCACCCAGAATATGCACTGGGCTCTGCCATCTGTCTGGCCCCATCTACTCCTCACACATACGTCACACCATGGTGGACTCTCTGCTTCCCCTCGATATGCAATCATAAACAAAGTCCTTCAGGCAGCCCTTTCACATGCTCCCCAGCTGCCTAGGGACACATCATTGCAGATGCTCAGACTTTATTCTTAACATAGGTCCCAGATATTTCCATTCTTTTTCTAAATAACTTTGGAAGTGAAAAACTACTGAAACTTTTGGTAAATTTTAGCACTTACTGCAACATCAGTCCAGTGTCCAGTATTACACTCAGGCATTTGCTTGCAAGGACATTTGGCATACCCCAGTTGAGCTGTAAGACACATTTATCAAGAAAGAAATAGCACCTGAGATATGAACTGGTCATTGGAAAAAAATCTATCAATCTGATGTTGCCAGTTCATGACAGTTTCCTTCAGGCTATCTTCAGTGGATCCCATTTTCACTGCCAAAGTAAAAGCTTGTCAAAACCTTCCTAAGTATTAGACTTTATAGGCACTGTGATTAGATTATTTTTTTTTTTCCCTAACGGATTATTAGGGCTGTTAGGTCTCATTCCACTTACTTTATATGCTAAATATCATAGGGTAATCACACCAACATTAATGAAGTTTAGGTAAATCTATAAAACATCAAGATTAACTTACCTTAGTGCACTTGGGCTGCCAAATCTCACTGGGTACTTAACACTATCCACAGTGAGTGGTCCCCTTGCAAATGGGGTCCCTGATTTACTCCTCAGTATGTAATTAAAGGACCCCAAAAGGCCCCAGCAGATTTGACCCTGCATCCTCCCAGCTGGCTCTTAGTACCCAACAGTGGTCACAGATGGATGCTCATGGAAGAATTAAGTGTAAAACAAGCGCACTGAGATACTGTCAACTGTGCCCCCCAGTCCCTGATGCCATTTTTCAGTGTGGAGGACTGCCTGAGCTGTTTGTGGTATCAACTGTATCAACAGATGAACCGAACTGAGCAGCATGTGCCGCATACTTACTCTAAATTAAAAGAAACTATGCAGAAAATAAACCCTGCAGAAATAACTTTGCTCTATCTGCCAAGCTTTGTGTGGTCTTTCTAAAAACAGTCCTTAGTCCAGTTTCTCTGAGAAAGCCTTTTAGTGCTGCATTTGCCATATAGTTCAGAAGTTATTTGAGACAAGGCAAATGCTGGAATGCTTGGAGATGTTACCAAAGTTCATACACTGTCAACAAACAAATTCAGCACTGGTCCTAACACATTTTCTGTGTGTTTATAGTGTCCCCAGGAACAGTGAATTCTCTGCTGGAAAAGTATTTTCTGCAAACACACAACCTTTGGGGGGAAATCGGAGCCAGACCCTCACATGGGGTGCACGTGGGCTCTCCCATATACAGCTCTCCGCACTTGACAGCACCGACTGGAGTCCTGGCATGCCTGGCTGGTCACTGGCAATGACTCACTGTTTTGTTCCTGGTGTCAAGAAGCAGGTTTTCAAGTTTCAATCTGTCCTGGCAGCTGATCCCACCAGTTTTGCCTGTTACGTTGCAGTCAGAAACTTGTGCTGCCTGCAGAGAAAGCTCCTTGTTTACAGAAGAAATTTGCAGTGGTACTCGCCCAAGAAGTATCAATGGACACCTTTGGGATTAGAGGCAACTAACTCCTTATTAAATGTTAAAAAGTGATTAGACTAGTTTCACAACCTTATTTTGGATTAAAAGGTGTAGGATTGACTTTTCCAGCCTCTGCTCCAGACTATAAACTCAAATAGCATTGACAGCTGCTCTGCAGCTCTCACACAAGAGACATTTGGCCATGAAATGTGTTATCAGTACAACTTCCTGACATGGTCCCCAGCCTCTCCCATTATTGTGGAGCAGGGGAAAGACACATTTCCACAGCACAGAGAGGGAGAAACTCCCAGAGCTGCTGCTCCTCCTCCACACCTCAAAACCTAAGAGTAAACTAGGCCACAAGAGTAGCTACTTGCCAAGTTTTATGTTGGAAAACAAGGGAAATATTTATGACTGTTAGGAACTTGGAAAAAAAAAAGACAAATTTTCAATGTGTGATACTGAAATAACCCGAAGTACCAAACCAGTATTCCTATAACTGCGGTGCTCTGAGGGAGGAAAACACAAGGTCTCACACACCAGTCTTCAAAAATCTGGTCTCCAATGCTCCTAAGAAGTTGATCCAAGCTGACCTGGTATACGACAATCACCTAAGGCCAAAAATCTTAATTCAGAATTTAAGTAAATGTAATTTCACAAGATCACTGCAAACCAGAATTTTTCTATATAATTTTATTTTTTCATTTAGGAAAGAAAAATGGTAATGAAGGGGGAGATCAATAAAATATATTATGCAAATAAGGTGACTAAATTTTCTGTAAATTTTTAAGATGTAAAAAAGGACACAGTATTTTAGAGAGCAAGGGATACAGCACGCAAAAAAAAAAAGAAAAAAGAAAAAAGAAAAAAGAAAAAAAAATCCCATGAAATGAAAATAAAATAGAGCACTTTTAAAAGCAAGGAAATAACCACGTATATGAATATCCCTGCTTGCTTGCTTTCTTTTTTTTCATGCTGGCTTTTTAGAAACCTGCTTCAAAAAAGAAATCAAAGCCTGAAATTTCTTCTACATTTTGCAAATAAAGGAATCGTTTCTTTGTTATGCTTCTGACTCTTGAGGCAAAGTACAGGAGTATTAATGGCCAGGAAACTGGACTCAAGAAATGCCCATGGTTGTCCTTGCAACCCTCTGGGGAGGAAAGCAGTTCTGCTTCCCAGCCATTCTCAGACCCATGAACCAAGCCGTTTCAGGAAAATATAGACTGATTACAGCAGGGGAAGCATACAGTGAATTTAAAACCTGCTTTCCCCTTCTCTGTCTCTGTGCCACATGAAGCCCAGTCAGGAGAAAATTGAACCCACAGAGTCTTACTGAAAACAGATCTAACTAGGTAGCTTAACCTCTGCTCTGCTATTTAATGAGAGAACAAACCTGTACTTAATTCTTTGTATCTCCCTCCATATGTAATTCAGCAGAAGATGAGGGCTTAAATACTGCATCAGACACAAAGGAGAAAGAAAACTCTATCAGCTGAAGAGCTTGTTTAATCATGGCCTAAGAGATTGCCAATGGACGACCAGATATAAGCGAAAGCTAAATTATCTCTTACATTAAGCAAAAGCTATGGCTGCCTGCCATATGATGAGAAATAACTATATGGCAAAGAGGCCTGCAGACAGGCAGGTCAGTGACAGGCAGAAGGCTGGCAACTACTGAAACCTGCTGCGCCTTTATGTAGATCTCCTGGCATTTAGCGTTTGTTCTTTGGCATGGAGGAAACGTGTCACAAGAAGCAGTTGGCAAGCTTATCTGGGCAGGAAAGGAGTCCTCCAGTGCAGGATCTGAGGCAGAAATGTGCATTCCCTACTAATTTTTGTAGTTAAAACTGGTGAAGACTCCCCATCAGGCACTCACCTACAGAACACAGTGCACAGGCTTGCTATTGCCATTGTGACCTAAACACCGCATAAATGCAGCATCTCCTGTCAGGCTCATTATCTTCTTTACTCATTTGTTGAACTTCCAGGACATCCGAAATCCCCAGTATCAAAATGTCCTTCTGGGCACATTTTCCCTCTGAAATTTATATCCTTTCTTTCCAGGGAAAAAGGGTACATAGGCATTTGATGGGACAATGAAATAGTTCAGTAAGTCTTTCTTATTGTTAATAAACTGTGGAATGCTTTTTAAAGATGCTTACCCTTCTTGTGGGTGTTCCTAGTTATATCAAAATAAATGTGAGACAAACCAAACTGCCTGCACTTTGACAGTGTCTGGTTAACATTATCATTTATTTCTTCTGCAAAAGGAATGACGGACTAGATTTCCATTGTAGCACCACGGCTTGAATTTTCAAATAAAATTACATCTCACCTTTTTGAATGCCCTTTCACAACAGCTCAGAGTTAGATGCTAGTCTTCAGCCTCAGGGTGGTCTTTTAACAAATATTAATTGAAAAGGAGAAGTATACTTTTTGTTCCAAGAGAGATGCAGTTTTTCTTTTAGTTTGCATATGGTCATATTGTGCGTTAGTACAAGTGTTGCCATAGAATTACAACATATGGAAATCTAGGCAAAAGATCATACTAACAGACATAATCCCAATAATGACATAGGTAAATAAATAGAATGCAAATTTCACTGCAAGCAAACTGTACTCACCAGGCAGACCTGCTGTAGTTTATTTCTGTGCTAGCTATGACAGAAATATAGTAGCATAGCTGAATGTAAAAATGAGGTTCAATAAAATTCAGAGCCTGGCCAAGATGAATCAAATATTAACTATTACATTCAAAACTAGCAGCCATTTGTTAATCTCAGAAAATTCTCAGATACTGAGAACAATCTTTGATACAGAAAGGTATGGATTTGATGGATGGACTACTCTGTGGATAAGGAGTTGGCTGATGGCCACATCCAGAGAGTCACAGGCAACAAACAGCTCAGTGTCCAAATGGAAGCCAGTAATGAGTGGTGTACATCAGGGATCCGTACTGGTATCAGTACTGTTTAATATCTTCATCAAGGACATAGAGAGTGGATTGAGTGCACCCTCAGCAAGTCTGCAGATGACACCAAGCTGAGTCGTGGTGTTGATTCACTTGAGGGAAGGGATGCCATGCAGAGGGACCTTGACAGGCTTGAGGAGTGGGCCTCACGAAGGCCAAGTGCAAGGTCCTGCACATGGCAACCTCCAGTATCAGTACTGACTGGGGGATAAACAGATTGAGAGTAGCCCTGTGGAGAAGGACTTACTGTGAGAGACCTAAAGGTCCTGTAACTGTCTCAGTACAACAGTTACAACTGCTTGTGTCTGTGCAGACCTCCAGGAGAAGCTGCTGTGGCCTGTGAATTGGTCTGGGGGATGCTGCCCAGGGGAGCGGGAGTGTACTGAAGGATGCACCTCCACACACTTCTTTGTGGTTGCATTGCCCGGACTCTTTACATAAGCATCAAAGGGGCAGAGGTGTGCTGAGCTGGCCCCATCCTGTAGCTGTTTGTGGCTCTGTTGTGTAGGCCAGGCCCCATGCCTGCATTGCTAATGAATTGACAAGAGGCAAACCTTCCTGCTCTAAAGCCTGATGCAACAAAACCTGTTGGACCAGAGAAAAAAAAAAAAACTAAAGGCGAGTAGATATGCTGATCAGCTGGTACGATGAAATTAAAAAGGCAGTAGAAAATCTTGCTCTTTGTGCATCTACTATTGAGGCCAGATCCATGTGCACCCACCACCAAAGAACTGAAGACTGAGGACTAACGGGACGCTGCTGGATCCATGGTGGTGACTATTCTTGCAGTCCTATCCTGCATCCTTGCTTCATTTCTGCATTTTCCTTCCATTCTGTCCTATCTCTACCCCTCTTCACTTTTTTAATAATAAAAACCTATTTTGGGTGTATGGCATTTGACATCATTTGTGTCTTAATCTTGCTCTTGGGATCATATCGAAACCTCCTCCAACATTGGATCGGGACACTTGTGGATACTGGTGGATGAAAAATTGCACATGAGCCTACAACGTGCACTTGCAGCTCTGAAAGCCATCTGCATCCTGGGCTGTATAAAAAGAGGCATGACCATCGGGTCAACGAGGTGATTCTTCCCCTCTACTCTGCTCTCATCAGACCCCACCTAGAGTACTCTGTCCAGCTCTTGGGTCCCCATCACAAGAAAGACATGTGGGGGAGGAGGGCCATGAAAATCATCAGAGAGGGCTGGACTGTGAGGACAGACTCAGAGAGCTGGGGTACTTCAGCCTGGAGAAGAGATGGCTCTGGGGAGACCTTATTGCAGCTTTTCAATACATCAAGGGAGCTTACAAGAAATACGGGGAGAGACTTTTTATCAGGGGTTCCCGTTACAAGACAAAGGGCAATGGTTTTAAACTGAAAGAGGGTAGATTTAAGTTGGACATAAGGAAGAAATTTTTTATGACAAGGGTGGTGATACACTGGAACAGGTTTCCCAGAGGAGTTGTGGATGCCCCCTCTCTGGAAGTGTTCAAGGCCAGACTGGATGGGACTTTGAGCAACCTGGTCTAGCCAAAGATATCCCTGCCCATGGGACAGATGATCTCTGAAGGTCTCTTCCAACCCAGACCACTCTATATGAATGCAATTGTGAAATAAGTTGTTGGGATGGGAGAATAAAGCAGTGGGTGTAGAGTACTTCATTACAGTTGGTATTTCAAAATAAATGAATTTTAAATAATGTGAGTTGAAAACTAGAAATATATCATCACTGAAGGTAACAGGAAAGTCAATTACTTGGAGTAATACCCATGTAATCAGTTTAATATGAATCTGGCCATGGAATAAGTTAATGTACTCACCTCCAGAATAACAGTCTAGAACTGAATAACCTATCTCATGCTTGTTTCTGACACTTACTGAAGTTGTCGCAGAGCAGGTTCATCCCCTCTCACAGCTTATAGCTCTTTGGTTTTGGGAGCTTGCAGACACATTGCTGACACAAAGCTATTATTACTAGCTACAGATGATGAGCAGCTGAGGGTAACAGTTGGGATAGAGGGCTCAGTATTTCATAATTTTTATAATTCCCTCAGCTTTCTGGGGAAACGTTAAGATTTATTGTTTGGCAATTCACGTCCATAAAATGTTGGAAGAACTAAACAGGTTGAAAAGCAGAGACATGACTCCAGGTTAACTACAAAAATTCCATGGTGCATATAAATTCCTAATTGACCTGGACTCCTTCAGCATCCCTCTCTTAACAGCTTTACTGTGGTCTAACTACCTAATGCCTTCATAACTTGAGAAAATCTGTATCTCTCTACAATCTCATCCATGCCCTTACAAGGTTGTATTTCTTGTAGCCTTCAGGTATCTTAGTAGATAACAGTGACCATAGGAGATCTCTGTAGCAGATTTCCCATGCACATCATGCAACCTTCTCAGCAACATGTCAGTAGAGTCACCAGTAAAACATACAAACCCAATGTGCAGGTACAGCCTGCAAACATCTCTCTCCAAAGGATCTTCCAGGCTGCCTTCTTCCATCAGGCTAAGAGTGATACATTATTAGGAGAACACTTCAGTCTGTCACCCTTCCCTCTCAGGAAGTTTCCTGCAGTACAATATATGTCATACACATGCTATACAAACTAGAACGGTACAATTACCAAATTAGAAAAGGTCTCAAGAGGTTCAGCTAGTGCAGATGTCCAGCAGGCAACAATTCCATTTTCCATCAAGTTTCAAAGATTAAGGGTTTTCTTCTCACAGAGTAATTTAAATATTTTTAAACCCTGGACTTGTATTAGAACTTCTACTTGCTCTGGATTTCAGCTGGAGCTCTTCCTTTCTCTCTCTCTCTCTCTCATGTATCAAACAGAGATACCTAAGCTGACAAGTGGGTACTACATGCAATCTCGTGCAATCTCGCAGTACGCAGCTACGTCATTTCTCTTAGGAATGGGGGACTAACTTGCACATTGACTAAAGGCATAGCAGTGAAATTCCCTTCCCTTCTAGCATAACTAACAGAAAACACAAAATGGTCTATGAAAAAGAAGCAGCACAAAACCTAAGCTACCCTGTAAAGGCTAACTAACAGAAAAAGATCTAGCTGACCCAGCTCAGGAAAAGATTGTTGGAGCCCTCTGCTAGTAAGGGGTGATTGATCATGTAACTCTGTTTTTGGCTTCAACACTCACCAGCTGTGAAGTACACTCCAAACTCATGAGTGCTTTTTCATATAAAAACAAACAATGAGTACAGGTCTTTGCTTTTTACCTACATGTGGTGGTCCAAACTACACATACCACTCATCTTATTTCCATATATGACAACTTCACTGTGCCAAGTTCTCTCTTCTTTTTCAAACAAACTACAGTTACTGCCCTAATAACTCTCTGGTTTGACACTTAGTTTAAAATAAGCACTGGAAGTGGCTATATTTAGAGAACAATTTAGTATTAGTATAAATCCTCTCATGTTTCCACTTAAGTACACAAGAATGTTCTTGGCCAGGAAGTAAATCCCTTTGCAAAATGTCTTGTAAGAACTAAAATGCAAAGCAATGACTATAGATGAACTAGTAAAGATTCATGAGTTTTAACTGCTCCTGCTTGTTACTAAACTTCAACTAACATTATACAAAGCAAGACCTTAGATGAGCATTGCCTCACTATATATATGCATATTAAGAATGTTACAAGTCACCCTACTTGAAGTGCTATAAGCAACAGCTTCAAATGAATCATGCGTATAGCTACACACAAGTTTTCAAGGATATATAAGAAGATGTTAATAACTGGTTTGCTGACAGTAAGTACTGTGAAGCTGAATATGCAACTGCAGATGCAGATGCTAAGCAAACGAGTACATTGACACAAACTTGTAAACAGACTTTATTCCACAATGATTTTATCATTGTTTGTGGACTGGACGTTGCCATGCCTCCAAGGCATATCTCCAAAGGAAAAAAATTCAGTAAATCCGGTCTTCTTATATTAATTGTTGCTATATTGTGTACACTTTAAAAATCCAGGTACCAGGATTCTGTATTTGTCGTTTCCATTTATGTACGCGTATGTACTCTAGTAGTCAACGCAGCCTTTACTTCCTTTTATGAGAACTTAGGAATTTAAACAATCACAAATTAGTTTACACTTAGGAAAACCATAACCATTGATCTTCTGATTACTGGGAAGGCTCCAAATTTATTCACAGCTATGGGAGTATACTGCTGCTTGAGCTCAAAGCCGGAAAGGTCCTCATCTTCTTGATGCCTGCATTAAGTAAATTTTCTACTGAACTTTAAAAGATGTCTCTATAATGGAAAATTACTCACTATAGAGTAGAAGCAAGATATAAAACCAGTGGCATTATTCTATCTCTGCTACAGATTCTCACTGTTCTGCCATAATGATACAGGATGAAATTGGCTCTCACCTGACACCTGGGTACTCAGATACGATTTTCCTGGGATGAAAAAGGTCTCAATAAGATTGTGAAGCATGGCGTGACACACAGAAACATGTCTCCAAGTCTATGGTCTTCTGATTCCAGCCCCTACTTAGAGCTTGCCCCAAGTGTGTACATGTTTAAGGCAGGGAATACACTTTTCTGCACACTAGGCACCTGGCACATGGGGGAAGGACAGAAGAAGGGATTTGCTAAGAGCAGACACCAGTAATAAATATTGATAATGAACTGCAGGTCAGCTTGGAGATACATGACTTGGAAGAATTAAGGCCTCTATTTCCCAACCATACGCAAGGCAGACAGTGCAGACATCTACATCTGTTTCATCGCTTGCCTGAGCCTATTCTGATCTGCTGAGGGCCACTCACAGTCCATACCCATTCATCCATCTGCCTCCCTGCTGGCTCCACTAAACAATGATGCCAATTACTGTCAGCTCTGTTGTATGGCATTAAATGAACTTAACTCACTGGCTAAACAGCTGTGAGATGGTACTTTCAGTCAAGGAGGTTCATTTTCAGAATGATCTGTCAAGAGTGATTAGATGGAGCAGAACTATTTTGCTAAAGCTTCCTCAGGATAACAACCATGTGTAGAACAGCACACCCCAAAGACAAGAAGTCTTCAAATGGAAATTAATAAAAAAGTACGAAATGATGAAGAACAGACACTGTCTCAAAATGCATCAGACTGTGCTACGCCTTAGCTTATCTGTTCCCCATGAAATCCTGCAGCCATGACCATTAGAAAACGTTAGCTACATCAAGACCTGAAAATACCAGTAAAGAACAAGTTTTCCCTATCCTGTTAAGAACAATTAAGAACAATTAAATTAAAATTCATTTAACAGGGGAGCTACAACAAACTCTCATTTACTCTCTTGAATGAAGGTGCAGAGATGTCATATAAATAAACTCAGACATATGCAAATACATGTGACCCTTTTGTTTCTTACCTTAAAAAATAACAGAAATTCTCATTATGTTCACTGTGGGTGGAGATCTCTCTGAAAGACCACTGTAACAGGGGTTTTCTTAGCCGCCAGTCAAAAACATGAAGATACCACAGAATTACAGAATGGTTGAAGTTGGAAGGGACCTCTGGAGGTCATCTGGTCCAACCCCTCTGCTCAAGCAGAGCCACCTAGAGCCAGTTGTTCGGGACCATGTCCAGATGGCTTTTGAATATCTCCAAGGATGGAGACTCCATCATCTCCCAATCACCCTATAATGAAAAAGTGTTTCCTGGAGTTCAGAGGGAATCTCCTGTGTTTCAGTTTGTGCCCATCGTCTCTGGTCTTGTTACTGGGCACCACTGAAAATAGTCTGGCTCTGTCCTCTTTGTCCCTTCCCTTCAGATATTTATTTTTTTAAGATCCCCCTCAAGCCTTCTTTCCTCCAGGCTGAGCAGCCCCAGCTCTTGCAGCCCTTCTTCACAGAAGACATGCTCCAGACTCCTCAACATCTGCATGATCGTTCATTGTGCTCTCTCCAGTATGTCCGTATCTCTCTTGTACTGGGGAAGCCAGAACTAGACACAGAACTCCAGATACAGTTTCACCAGTGCTGCACAGAGGGGAAGGTTCACCTTTCTTGACCTGATGGCAACACACCTCCTAATGCAGCCCAGGACATCATTAGCTTCCTTTGCTTCAAGGGCACATTGCTGGCTCATGTTCAACCTGGTATTCAACATGGACCACAGGTACTTTTCTGCCAAGCTGCTTTCTAAGTAGACAGCCCCCAGCATAAATTCTGGCACGGTGTTGTTCCTCCCTGTGCAGGATTTTGTACTTCTCGTTGTTGAACTTCATGAAGTTCCTGTCAGCCCGCTTCTCCAGCCTGCTGAGGTACCTCTGGAGGCCAGCCCCTACCCTCAGTTTTGTACCATCATCAGACTTGCTGAGAGTATACCCTACCCCATCATCCAGATCATTAATAAGGATGTTGAACAGGATAGGACCCAGTACTGACCCCTAGGGTACACCACTAGTGGATGGCCTCCAACTAGACTTTGTTCCAGTGATCACCACCCTTTGGGCTGGGCCCAACCATTCAGCTAGTTTTCAATCCTCACCTCACCTCTGCTCATTCAGCCCATACTTCTCTATGAGGATCTTACAAGCATAGAAAAATCAAACAAAAAAACCCAAACAGAACTTCGAGGTATGTGAAATGTAAATAAGTGCTAAAAGTATTGAAAAAGTTTCAAAATAAAACTGAAAGTCCTCTTTCCCTGTTTTTCAGCTTCTCATTGCTTATAATGCTATAGCCTCAGCAGCTGTTTCCAGTTAGTTCTCCAGCAAGAGAAGCCTAGACTTCATACTTCTAAACTGATCCCAGCAAAGATGCCTTTGTACACCAAAGAGGCAAAAGAGATTAATTTTTTACCCTTTGAAAACAGTTTTTAAATATGTTTTTTGGCATTTCTACTGTCCACCTGAAGCACACATGCAGTGAGACAGCAGCCATGCCATAGGACAGCTCTGTTTCTGTATCACCCACACCTTGGCTGCAACTCATGTTGCCTTCCCCATCAGCAACATGAGTTGCCTTGCCTTCCCAGAGCAACTGCACCTCAAAGAATATAGTCTTCCAAATATCAACAGTAATAATAATAATAATAATAATAATAATAATAATAATAATAATAATAATAATGTTACTTCAAAAAGATTTTTAAATACAGAAATACATTGGTTAAGCTCATTAGTTCTAAACTCCTTTATGAGAGGGGACATGCCCCCTTCTTTAAAGAAAAATAAAACCAGATTTTCCTGTTGTCTTTTTCCTATTTTATTTTACTCTGTTCAGATTTTCTAGACTAAGTCCTTAACACCCAACACTGTGTTATGTATTTGCTTCCCAGTATGTGTATGAACTTAAGCAAACCAAGAGATTTATGAAGACAGAAAGCATATCAGGGGCAACTCAAAAAATCCAGATGCTCTCCAAAATTTTCTGGCTAAGATGTTGTTATAGCCAGCCATTGCAATAAAGTTGTGCCATCCAAGACCTGCCAACATCCACAACAAGAAATAAAGAGTCAGAAAAAAGTCAGAGTGTTATCTGTAATTCTCCAAGAAAGTCAGAGTTATTGATTTCCAAAGAAAATGACCCACAGACCAAATTATAATCACTCTGCAAAAAATATACGGAAGAAAAATTAAGGCAAAATTCATGGGGTTTAACTCTGAAAGGTGCAGGTGCATTCTCCCGAGGGCAGGACTACTGACTCCTGAGTGATTTAGTGCTATGGCCCAATAGCCACACAGAAACAGAAAAGTATCTACAGCCCACTCATCCTTTCCACACTATTTCTCATATATATCTTCTCCCTACCTCATGCAGTGAAGAATCTACGTTTCCCCATTATAGCTCTTGGACTTATGCCTCCCTTCCACTCTGCTATTCTCAACCTATGTCCAGAAGAACTGATGCCTCTTCTGTAACATAGTGGAAAATAGTTGGAGCACTGTTGCCACAGCATAAAAACTCCCAGAGGACTTTAACTCAGAAGTGACTTTGCCTTACAGATACCTATATGTATATGTGGCTAGCCTGGATTCTCGTAATCAGGCACCAACCTCATCATCTAACCGTGGAGTGAAGAGACAGCCATGAAGATCATGTTTGCACCCTTTCTGCACTTCACAGTTCTCTACTCCAGACAGAGTACTCATCCTACCTGCTGACACCAGCGTTCTTCAAGGGCTTCTCAAATCATGTTCATGATAGTTACTGAAAAGCAAAAAAACTATGTTCCAGGCTAGAAGAAACACGGTTCAACAAATGTGAAACAGGCCTATGAAAGGAGACACATTTTCACTACAAGATCTACAAATGAATCATGGATTGACACTGAACAATCAGTTTACTCGTTTATGTGTCAGCTGATTTCTACTGCAAGTAGAAAGTACTTTGTGGAGCACTTAGAGCTTTATTGAAGAAAAGTGTTAACATAGTTAATCTAAACTTTGTTCTTAGATTAACATGATCTTTAATCTTATTATTAGAAAACAGGGAAATCTTCTGCTTATTCACAGAGCAGGTAGGATTGTTTGGCTTCCTTACCCTCCAGGGGTGACTTTTTGCAACAAATGAATCTGCTCCAAAGTGGAATGTAATAGCATTTCCCTAGACACCACTGTCACACAGATGCCTGCTTCAACCTTTGTTCAACCATGAGTGCTAGACAAGGCAACAGTCTTACAGTATTGACTGATTCAAACCTCAGGAAGTTCAACAAAGCCAAGTGCAAGGTCCTGCTCATGGCTTGGGGCAATCTCAAGCACAAATATAGGCTGGGCAAAGAGGGGATTGAGAGCAGCCCCACAGAGAAGGATTTGAAGTAGCAGTGGATGGAAAACTGACTATGAGCCAGCAATGTGCTCTTGCAGCCCAGAAAGCCAACTGTATCCTGGGCTGCATCAAGGGAAGTGTGGCCAGCAGGTCGAGGGAGGGGATTCTCCTCCTCTCCTCTGCTCTCATGAGACCCCACCCAGAGTACTGCATCCAGATCCGGGGCCCCCAGTATAAGACGGACATAGATCTGTTGGAGAGGGTCCAGAAGAGGGCCACAAAGATGATCGGGGGGTGGAGCACTTTCCCTGTGAGGACAGGCTGAGAGAGTTGGGGTTGTTCAGCCTGGAGAAAAGGCTCTAAGGAGACCTTTTAGCAGCCTTCCAGTACTTAAAGGGGACCTAAGGAAAGATGGGGAGGGACTCTTTATCAGGTAGTGTAGTGATAGGATAAGGAGTAATGGTTTTAAACTGAAAGAGGGTAGATTTAGATTAGATACAAGGAACAAATTCTTTCCTGGAACACTGGAACAGGTTGCCAGAGAAGCTGTGGCTGCTCCGTCACTGGAACTGTTCAAGGCCAGGCTGGACGGGGCTTTGAGCAACCTGGGCTAGTGGAAGGTGTCCCTGCCCGTGGCAGGGGGGGTGGAACTAGATGATCTTTAAGGTCACTTCCAACTCAAACCATTCTACGATTCTATGATGTAACACACACACACACACACACACACACAAATCTGAATTACTTCCTTTGATAACTTTGCATCTCACCATGGTTTTGCACACAATAGCTGCAATCTGCTGTTCCACTTCTGTAGCTCTTCTCGCATTTTTAATATGAAATACACTTTGTGGCCCAGCAAATTTGAACAAATCATAAAGTCACAACAGAGGCTCTTTAAGTATTTTAATGGTTCACTAATTGAAAACTGTGAAGAATGTTTCCTAGAAGACTTTGGCTGGCATTTCAAATGGAAATCTAATTACCATGATTCATGGTTATTTTCACACTAGGACTTGCAAGGTTTTCAGAACAGAGCAAAGTGTTAGTACCATGTAGCTTGTACTTTATCAGAGAATACATCTATTTAAAGCAATGTTCAAAGTACACCAAAAAAATGACTCAGATTATTAGAGTTGTCTAATATACTGATCTTGAGCCACATTTGCCAAAAGAAGAATTTGTTGGAGAAACAGTCATATAGTGTAGAACAAACACTGTTAATTAAAGAGCATTTTTTAAGTGATGGGTACTATATTGTTATGCAAAATTTTCTTGATTATCTGTGTTGGTTTGGTGTGTGTGTTCAGGGGTTTTGATAGCAGGGGAGGGGGCTACAGTGGTGGCTCCTGTGAGAACCTTCTGGAAGCTCCCCTAGCTCCAAGTCAGACCCACCTCTGCACCAAGGACAAGCCAATTAACAACGGTGGCTGCACCTCTGTAATAAGAAGGGGAACCTGGGAGGAGGAGTTGGAGCTGTGAGAAGAAGTTGTGAGGGAGACACCTATGCAAACACCGAGGTCAGATGAATAAGGGGGGGG